>NW_024471108.1:15000-17500 GCF_017639515.1 Carcharodon carcharias
TCTCTCTCTCTGCCCCTGCCTCTCTCTCTCTCTCTGCCCCTGCCTCTCTCTCTCTCTCTGCCCCTGCCTCTCTCTCTCTCTCTGCCCCTGCCTCTCTCTCTCTCTCTGCCCCTGCCTCTCTCTCTCTCTCTGCCCCTGCCTCTCTCTCTGCCCTTGCCTCGCTCTCTCTGCCCCTGCCTCTCTCTCTCTCTGCCCCTGCCTCTCTCTCTGCCCCTGCCTCTCTCTCTCTGCCCCTGCCTCTCTCTCTCTGCCCCTGCCTCTCTCTCTCTGCCCCTGCCTCTCTCTCTCTCTGCCCCTGCCTCTCTCTCTCACTCTGCCCCTGCCTCTCTCTCTCTCTCTGCCCCTGCCTCTCTCTCTCTCTCTGCCCCTGCCTCTCTCTCTCTCTCTGCCCCTGCCTCTCTCTCTCTCTCTGCCCCTGCCTCTCTCTCTGCCCCTGCCTCTCTCTCTGCCCCTGCCTCTCTCTCTGTCCCTGCCTCTCTCTCTCTGCCCCTGCCTCTCTCTCTGCCCCTGCCTCTCTCTCTGCCCCTGCCTCTCTCTCTGCCCCTGCCTCTCTCTCTGCCCCTGCCTCTCTCTCTGCCCCTGCCTCTCTCTCTCTGCCCCTGCCTCTCTCTCTCTGCCCCTGCCTCTCTCTCTCTGCCCCTGCCTCTCTCTCTCTGCCCCTGCCTCTCTCTCTGCCCCTGCCTCTCTCTCTCTGCCCCTGCCTCTCTCTCTGCCTCTGCCTCTCTCTCTCTGCCCCTGCCTCTCTCTCTGCCCCTGCCTCTCTCTCTCTGCCGCTGCCTCTCTCTCTCTCTCTGCCCCTGCCTCTCTCTCTCTGCCCCTGCCTCTCTCTCTCTGCCCCTGCCTCTCTCTCTCTGCCCCTGCCTCTCTCTCTCTCTCTGCCCCTGCCTCTCTCTCTCTCTCTGCCCCTGCCTCTCTCTCTCTCTCTGCCCCTGCCTCTCTCTCTCTCTCTGCCCCTGCCTCTCTCTCTCTCTCTGCCCCTGCCTCTCTCTCTCTGCCCCTGTCTCTCTCTCTGCCCCTGCCTCTCTCTCTCTGCCCCTGCCTCTCTCTCTCTGCCCCTGCCTCTCTCTCTGCCCTTGCCTCGCTCTCTCTGCCCCTGCCTCTCTCTCTCTCTGCCCCTGCCTCTCTCTCTCTCTGCCCCTGCCTCTCTCTCTCTCTCTGCCCCTGCCTCTCTCTCTCTCTCTGCCCCTGCCTCTCTCTCTCTCTCTGCCCCTGCCTCTCTCTCTCTTTCTGCCCCTGCCTCTCTCTCTCTCTCTGCCCCTGCCTCTCTCTCTGCCCCTGCCTCTCTCTCTGCCCCTGCCTCTCTTTCTCTGCCCCTGCCTCTCTCTCTCTCTCTCTGCCCCTGCCTCTCTCTCTCTCTGCCCCTGCCTCTCTCTCTGCCCCTGCCTCTCTCTCTCTCTCTGCCCCTGCCTCTCTCTCTCTCTCTCTGCCCCTGCCTCTCTCTCTCTCTCTCTCTGCCCCTGCCCCTCTCTCTCTCTCTCTCTGCCCCTGCCTCTCTCTCTCTCTCTGCCCCTGCCTCTCTCTCTCTCTCTCTGCCCCTGCCTCTCTCTCTCTCTCTCTCTGCCCCTGCCCCTCTCTCTCTCTCTCTCTGCCCCTGCCCCTCTCTCTCTCTCTCTCTGCCCCTGCCTCTCTCTCTCTCTCTGCCCCTGCCTCTCTCTCTACCCCTGCCTCTCTCTCTCTCTCTGCCCCTGCCTCTCTCTCTCTGCCCCTGCCTCTCTCTCTCTGCCCCTGCCTCTCTCTCTCTGCCCCTGCCTCTCTCTCTCTCTCTGCCCCTGCCTCTCTCTCTCTCTCTCTGCCCCTGCCTCTCTCTCTCTCTCTGCCCGTGCCTCTCTCTCTCTCTCTCTCCCCTGCCTCTCTCTCTCTCTCTCTCTCTCTGCCGCTGCCTCTCTCTCTCTCTCTCTGCCCCTGCCTCTCTCTCTCTCTCTGCCCGTGCCTCTCTCTCTCTCTCTCTGCCCCTGCCTCTCTCTCTCTGCCCCTGCCTCTCTCTCTCTCTGCCCCTACTTCTCTCTCTCTCTGCCCCTGCTTCTCTCTCTCTCTCTGCCCCTGCCTCTCCCTCTCTCTCTGCCCCTGCCTCTCTCTCTCTCTCTGCCACTCTCTCTCTCTCTGCCCCTGCCTCTCTCTCTCTCTCTCTCTGCCCCTGCCTCTCTCTCTCTCTCTCTGCCCCTGCCTCTCTCTCTCTCTCTGCCCCTGCCTCTCTCTCTCTCTCTCTCTCTGCCCCTGCCTCTCTCTCTGCCCCTGCCTCTCTCTCTCTCTCTGCCCCTGCCTCTCTCTCTCTGCCCCTGCCTCTCTCTCTCTCTCTCTGCCCCTGCCTCTCTCTCTCTCTCTCTGCCCCTGCCTCTCTCTCTCTCTCTCTGCCCCTGCCTCTCTCTCTCTGCCCCTGCCTCTCTCTCTCTCTGCCCCTGCCTCTCTCTCTCTCTGCCCCTGCCTCTCCCTCTCTCTCTGCCCCTGCCTCTCTCTCTCTCTCTGCCCCTGCCTCTCTCTCTCTCTCTGCCCCTGCCTCTCT
>NW_024471108.1:25000-142492 GCF_017639515.1 Carcharodon carcharias
CCCTCTCTCTCTCTCTCTCTGCCTCTAGGTGCCTGAGTTGGCTGGGTTCTGGTTATTGACGCTGCTGCTGCAGATCCCCATGGCCCTGTTCGGCACGTGTAACCCCCGGATGGTGGGGCTGCCGCTGGATTATGTAGTGAACATCATCTACCTGGTCATGCTGGGGGCTGAGAGCCTCCTGACATTCAGGGCCCTGCGCCACATGGTCAAACAACTGGAGCTGCGATTCCACATGACTCACTTCGACAGCCTGGAGGAGACACGTTATCCCCAGGCAAGGAGCAGCAAGGCCGGAGGTCAGGCACAGCCATTCCCCAGGACAGCCAGCACAGGGGCTGCGGGGCAGACTGACCGGGGAGGGTTAAACTGGAGCCAAACAGCCTGAGGCAAGGAGACAAACAGCTGGTGCTTTCCACAGTGGATCAGCATAATCCCACAGGGAAAATCTCTGGAGTCTCTCAGTCCCTCTCTCTCCCCGGGGAGATATCTGTACACTGACTGGTGTCTCTCAGTCCCTCTCTCTCAGGGAGATATCTGTACACTGACTGGTGTCTCTCAGTCCCTCTCTCTCTCTCAGGGAGATATCTGTACACTGACTGGTGTCTCTCAGTCCCCTCTCTCTCAGGGAGATATCTGTACACTGACTGGTGTCTCTCCGTCCGCTCTCTCTCTCAGGGAGATATCTGTACACTGACTGGGTGTCTCTCAGTCCCTCTCTCTCTCTCTCAGGGAGATATCTGTACACTGTCTGGTGTCTCTCAGTCCCTCTCTCTCAGGGAGATATCTGTACACTGACTGGTGTCTCTCAGTCCCTCTCTCTCTCTCTCAGGGAGATATCTGTACACTGTCTGGTGTCTCTCAGTCCCTCTCTCTCAGGGAGATATCTGTACACTGACTGGTGTCTCTCAGTCCCTCTCTCTCAGGGAGATATCTGTACACTGACTGGTGTCTCTCAGTCCCTCTCTCTCTCTCAGGGAGATATCTGTACACTGACTGGTGTCTCTCAGTCCCTCTCTCTCTCTCTCAGGGAGATATCTGTACACTGACTGGTGTCTCTCAGTCCCTCTCTCTCTCTCTCAGGGAGATATCTGTGCACTGACTGGTGTCTCTCAGTCCCTCTCTGTCAGGGTGATATCTGTACACTGAATGGTGTCTCTCAGTCCCTCTCTCTCTGGGAGATATCTGTACACTGAATGGTGTCTCTCAGTCCCCTCTCTCTCAGGGAGATATCTGTACACTGACTGGTGTCTCTCAGTCCCTCTCTCTCAGGGAGATTTCTGTACACTGACTGGTGTCTCTCAGTCCCCTCTCTCTCAGGGAGATATCTGTACACTGACTGGTGTCTCTCAGTCCCACCCTCTCTCTCAGGGAGATATCTGTACACTGACTGGTGTCTCTCAGTCCCTCTCTCTCAGGGAGATATCTGTACACTGACTGGTGTCTCTCAGTCCCTCTCTCTCAGGGAGATATCTGTACACTGACTGGTGTCTCTCAGTCCCTCTCTCTCTCTCAGGGAGATATCTGTACACTGACTGGTGTCTCTCAGTCCCCTCTCTCTCTCAGGGAGATATCTGTACACTGACTGGTGTCTCTCAGTCCCTCTCTCTCAGGGAGATATCTGTACACTGACTGGTGTCTCTCAGTCCCTCTCTCTCAGGGAGATATCTGTACACTGACTGGTGTCTCTCATTCCCTCTCTCTGTCTCAGGGAGATATCTGTACACTGACTGGTGTCTCTCAGTCCCTCTCTCTCAGGGAAATATCTGTACACTGACTGGTGTCTCTCAGTCCCTCTCTCTCAGGGAGATATCTGTACACTGACTGGTGTCTCTCAGTGGCTCTCTCTCTCTCAGGGAGATATCTATACACTGAATGGTGTCTCTCAGTCCCTCTCTCTCAGGGAGATATCTGTACACTGACTGGTGTCTCTCAGTCCCTCTCTCTCAGGGAGATATCTGTACACTGACTGGTGTCTCTCATTCCCTCTCTCTCAGGGAGATATCTGTACACTGACTGGTGTCTCTCAGTCCCTCTCTCTCAGGGAGATATCTGTACACTGACTGGTGTCTCTCAGTCCCTCTCTCTCAGGGAGATATCTGTACACTGACTGGTGTCTCTCAGTCCCTCTCTCTCTCTCTCAGGGAGATATCTGTACACTGACTGGTGTCTCTCAGTCCCCTCTCTCTCTCAGGGAGATATCTGTACACTGACTGGTGTCTCTCAGTCCCCTCTCTCTCTCAGGGAGATATCTGTACACTGACTGGTGTCTCTCAGTCCCTCTCTCTCAGGGAGATATCTGTACACTGACTGGTGTCTCTCAGTCCCTCTCTCTCAGGGAGATATCTGTACACTGACTGGTGTCTCTCAGTCCCTCTCTCTCAGGGAGATATCTGTACACTGACTGGTGTCTCTCAGTCCCCTCTCTCTCAGGGAGATATCTGTACACTGACTGGTGTCTCTCAGTCCCCTCTCTCTCAGGGAGATATCTGTACACTGACTGGTGTCTCTCAGTCCCTCTCTCTCTCAGGGAGATATCTGTACACTGACTGGTGTCTCTCAGTCCCTCTCTCTCAGGGAGATATCTGTACACTGACTGGTGTCTCTCAGTCACTCTCTCTCTCAGGGAGATATCTGTACACTGAATGGTGTCTCTCAGTCCCTCTCTCTCAGGGAGATATCTGTACACTGACTGGTGTCTCTCAGTCCCTCTCTCTCTCAGGGAGATATCTGTACACTGACTGGTGTATCTCAGTCCCTCTCTCTCAGGGAGATATCTGTACACTGACTGGTGTCTCTCAGTCCCCTCTCCCTCAGGGAGAACTCTGTACACTGACTGGTGTCTCTCAGTCCCTCTCTCTCTCTCAGGGAGATATCTGTACATTGACTGGTGTCTCTCAGTTTCCTCTCTCTCAGGGAGATATCTGTACACTGACTGGTGTCTCTCAGTCCCTCTCTCTCACTGAGGGTGATATCTGTACACTGACTGGGTGTCTCTCAGTCCCCTCTCTCTCTCTCTCAGGGAGATATCTGTACATTGACTGGTGTCTCTCCATCCGCTCTCTCTCTCTCTCTCTCTCTCTCTCTCTCAGGGAGATATCTGTACATTGACTGGTGTCTCTCCATCCGCTCTCTCTTTCTCTCTCTCAGGGAGATATGTGTACATTGACTGTTGTCTCTCAGTCCCTCTCTCTCTCTGGGAGATATCTGTACACTGACTGGTGTCTCTCAGTCCCCTCTCTCTCAGGGAGATATCTGTACACTGACTGGTGTCTCTCAGTCCCTCTCTCTCTCAGGGAGATATCTGTACACTGACTGGTGTCTCTCAGTCCCCTCTCTCTCAGGGAGATATCTGTACACTGACTGGTGTCTCTCAGTCCCTCTCTCTCTCAGGGAGATATCTGTACACTGACTAGTGTCTCTCAGTCCCTCTCTCTCTCAGGGAGATATCTGTACACTGACTGGTGTCTCTCAGACCCCTCTCTCTCTCAGGGAGATATCTGTACACTGAATGGTGTCTCTCAGTCCCTCTCTCTCAGGGAGATATCTGTACACTGACTGGTGTCTCTCAGTCCCTCTCTCTCAGGGAGATATCTGTACACTGACTGGTGTCTCTCAGTCCCTCTCTCTCTCAGGGAGATATCTGTACACTGACTGGTGTCTCTCAGTCCCTCTCTCTCTCAGGGAGATATCTGTACACTGACTGGTGTCTCTCAGTCCCTCTCTCTCACTGAGGATGATATCTGTACACTGACTGGTGTCTCTCAGTCCCCTCTCTCTCTCTCTCTCAGGGAGATATCTGTACATTGACTGGTGTCTCTCCATCCGCTCTCTCTCTCTCTCTCTCTCTCTCTCTCAGGGAGATATCTGTACATTGACTGGTGTCTCTCCATCCGCTCTCTCTTTCTCTCTCTCAGGGAGATATGTGTACATTGACTGTTGTCTCTCAGTCCCTCTCTCTCTCAGGGAGATATCTGTACACTGACTGGTGTCTCTCTGTCCCTCTCTCTCTCTCAGGGAGATATCTGTACACTGACTGGTGTCTCTCCGTCCGCGCTCTCTTTCTCTCTCTCAGGGAGATATCTGTACACTGACTGGTGTCTCTCTGTCCCCTCTCTCTCTCAGGGAGATATCTGTACATTGACTGTTGTCTCTCAGTCCCTCTCTCTCTCCCTCTCTCTCTCAGGGAGATATCTGTACACTGACTGATGTCTCTTTGTCCCCTCTCTCTCTCTCAGGGAGATATCTCTGAGACTGAGGCTGTACACAGTTCTTCACGTCTGGTCCCACCGCTGCTCTGTAAAAGCAGTAAGAATGAGTTTCTCCTATACCCCAGTTGCTTTGCAGGAAATGTTTCTCACTGCCGGTTTGTGTTACCTGGCTGTTAACTTTCTCTGATTCAGGTACAAGGAGACCCTGTCCCCTCTGAATGCAACATCGTCCCAGCCTCTCGCCACAGAACAATATAAACTGCATGTTCCATTTTTCCTGCCAAATCGGATAGGGTGAGGGGAAGGTCTCTATTTGCCCCCTCCATTGCCACAGCCCCTTTCACTTCAGCCAGTGGGACACCCCAACATTAGAGGTATCGGTGACCAGCTGAGTGTGGGATCTTGCTGTGCCTGCGTGCAGATTCTGAAGTTGGGTCATTGCGTGGAGATCGGCGGAGGCTTTTGTGATGCCCCTGCTCCCTTCCCCACCCCCCCTCCCCCCCCCACTCCAACTTTCATTCCAGCCTTTGTTATCTGCTGGGCGAGATACTCGGTATTGTTTAATAAACACTTCACTACTGGCAGCCCTGAGTGTTCTCCCATTTCTTTCAAACGTTCAACCGACATTGAATCCTCTTTGCCCAAGAGTAGGGCTGGAGGAAGACCAGAAATATAATTCGAAGTCAGGATGGTGAGTGCATTGGAGAGGAACTTCCAGGCGGTGGGTGTTCCCCATGTGTCTGCTGCCCTTGTCCTTCTAGGTGGTGGAGGTGGTGGGTTTGGAAGGTGCTGTTGAAGGAGCCTTGGTGAACTCCTGCAGTGCATCTTGTAGATGGTACACACACTGCTGCTACTGTTTGTCGGTGGTGGAGGGAGTGAATGTTGAAGGTGGTGGATGGGGACTGAGTACTTACAGAGCACAAAATCTCAAACACTTGGAAAGCACAAAAACAGAAAATTGAAAAGTTACTTTCTTGAAACTCTTCCAGCCGGCCTAGAAATGAGGATCCCTGGGATGGGGAGCAGGTGGGGGAAAAAAAGGGACGGTTTGCCAGCAATTCAACCAAGGGGGATTCACACCAACACAGGAAGATGATGCCTGGGGCTGTGGGGACTGAAGTCTTCAGGCCCAGCACGAGGGAAGGGTGGGTGTAAGGGTTAGACAGCTCTTCCTCTCCATACCACGCCCACGAACGCCCACAGATCAGCTCCCGTTCACTTGTCAGAGACAGATACCTTGGACGTGGCCGGAGTGCTGGTTTCTCAGAACCCTGTGGAAAGTGGGAGCAGATCAGCATGAGCAGCCAGGACTGTCACTGGATCCTAACCCCCCCCCAGGAGACTCCCTCTTCACGACCCCCTCCCTCTGCCCCACCCACAAACACACACCTCACTGTCCGATTAGACCTGGTGGCTTTGGCCTTGAAGCTATCACTGATCCTTTTGCCCAGGCTTTTTAAAAAATCATTCATGGGATGTGGGTGTCGCTGGCTGGGCCCAGCATTTATTACCCATCCCTAATTGCCCCTTGAGAAGGTGGCGGTGAGCTGCCTTCTTGAACCGCTGCAGTCCCTGTAGTGTAGGTACACCCACAGCGCTGTTAGGGAGGGAGTTCCACGATTTTGTCTGTGTGGTGTAGGTACACCCACGGCGCTGTTAGGGAGGGAGTTCCAGGATTTTGTCCGTGTGGTGTAGGTACACCCACAGCGCTGTTAGGGAGGGAGTTCCAGGATTTTGTCCCCGTGTGGTGTAGGTACACCCACAGTGCTGTTAGGGAGGGAGTTCCACGATTTTGTCTGTGTGGTGTAGGTACACCCACAGCGCTGTTAGGGAGGGAGTTCCAGGATTTTGTCCGTGTGGTGTAGGTACACCCACAGCGCTGTTAGGGAGGGAGTTCCCGGATTTTTTCCATGTGGTGTAGGTACACCCACAGTGCTGTTAGGGAGGGAGTTCCAGGATTTTGACCCAGCAACAGTGAAGGGACAGCCGATATATTTCCAAGTCAGGATGGTGAGAGACTTGGAGGGGAACTTCCAGGTGGTGGTGTTCCCATGTGTCTACTGCCCTTGTCCTTGGTCATTTGGAAGGTGCTGTCGAAGGAGCCTTGGTGAATTCCTGCAGTGCATCTTGTAGATGGTACACACACTGCTGCTACTGTGCGTCGGTGGTGGAGGGAGTGAATGTTTGTGGATGGGGTGTCGATCAAGTGGGGCTGCTTTGTCCTGGATGGTGTCGAGCTTCTTGAGTGTTGTGAGAGCTGCAACTCATTCAGGTAAGTGGAGAGTATCCCATCACCCTCCTGACTTGTGCCTTGTCGATGGTGGACAGGCTCTGGGGAGTCAGGAGGTGAGTTACTCACCGCAGGATTCCCAGCCTCTGACCTGCTCTTGTAACCACTGTATTTATTTGGCTGTTCCAGTTCAGTTTCTGCTCAATGGTAACCCCCAGGATGTTGATAGTGGGGAATTCAGTGATGGTAATGCCATTGAACATCAAGGGGCGATGGTTAGATTCTCTCTTGTTGGAGATGGTCATTGCCTGACACTTGCGTGTGTGAATGTTACTTGACACCTGTCAGCCCCGAGCCTGGATATTGTCCAGGTCTTGCTGCATTTGGACATGGGCTGCTTCAGTATCTGAGGAGTCACAAATGGTGCTGAACATTGTGCAATCATCAGCGAACATCCCCACTTCTGACCTTATGGTGGAAGGAAGGTCATTGATGAAGCAGCTGAAGATGGTTGGGCCGAGGACACTAACCTGAGGAACTCCTGCAGTGATGTCCTGGAGCTGAGATGACTGACCTCTAACAACCCAACCAGTGGAGAGTTTTCCCCCGATTCCCATTGACTCCGGTTTCAGCTGATGAGCAGAGCTATATAAGGCTGCGTGCGAGTCACTGTGAATGCCATGATTTGATGAGGGGATGGAGCTGTGATGAGGGGATGGAGCTGTGATGAGGGGATGGAGCTGTGAGCTGTACTGGGTTGCTGGGAGAGGCTGACCTCCCCTTCCCCAGTCAGCTCGCCTGCAGCCTCCTCGAAGCCCGTGCTCTCTTGTGCCTGTTGTGTGCCAGCTTGGCCTGTATGAAGAGGTCAAGGAAGGCAGGTGATGAGAAGGGACGGAGCAGAGGTTGGGGGAGACACTTGTCCCCTGTGTGTGTGTGGTGAGCCCTCCCCAGAAAAGGGCCAGAGGGCGGAGTGTGAACAACACGATCGACGGGGCGCAGGTGATGTGAGTGTCTCAGTGAGAGAACGAGTGTAGATATGTGTCCCCCGCTAATGGTTGTGTGAGACCCCTGGAGAGAGGAGCCGCTTGAGTGGCTGATGCCATAATGGGACTTTGATATAGGAGGGAGCTGAAGGGTGACTTACCCTGGAGGAGTGGATAAGATCATCCTACAGTGGGTGGCACTCTGGGTGCAGTGGGTGGCACTCTGGGTGCAGTGCGTGGCACTCTGGGTGCAGTGGGTGGCACTCTGGGTGCAGTGGGTGGCACTCTGGGTGCAGTGGGTGGGACTCTGGGTGCAGTGGGTGGCACTCTGGGTGTAGTGGGTGGGACTCTGGGTGCAGTGGGTGGGACTCTGGGTGCAGTGGGTGGCTCTCTGGGTGCAGTGGGTGGGACTCTGCGTGCAGTGGGTGGCACTCTGGGTGCAGTGGGTGGCACTCGGTGCAGTGGGTGGGACTCTGGGTGCAGTGGGCAGCCCTGCTGACCTGCTCCGCAGTGGCCTCCCAGGCCGGAGTGGGTGAGACCGATGTGCCTCCTGCAGCCTCCCCTGGGAGACAGAGACTTACCTGTGCACCTGTACCCCGCTGACCAAGGCCTGGTGGGTGAAGCAGGGCCCAGACCTTGCCCTGAGGCTCTCGGCCTTACTGGCTCTGGCTGCCAGACATCTCTTGCGGGCTGGAGAGAGCGAGATGATGTGTCGGACTGGCGTTTAAATACGGCGCCTGGGTCCTGGAACCTGCCAGCCCAAGGCGGGCAGACCCATCAGCTGCCGACCCGATAGGCGCCTGCGAATAGTTAACACACAATCAGGCGTGAGTTCCCGATATTCCGGCCTGCGGGATGGACACTGCCCAAACCATCCACCACTGCACTTAACCTCATTCATTGAAAAGTCCAGCCATTGCATGTGACTTTAATGTGGAGGTAATTCTGAGGGACAGAATGAATCTACCCTTTGGGAGGCAGGGATTAATCCAGGACAGTCAGCATGGTTTTGTTATCGGGAGGTCATGTCTGACCAATTTGATAGAATTTTTCAAAGAGGTGACCAGGTGTGTAGATGAGGGAAATGTATTTGTCGTAGTCTACTTGGACTTCAGCAAGGCTTTTGATAAGGTCCCACATGGGAGACTGATAACGAAGATAAAAGCCCACGGGATCCAAGGCAATTTGGATCCAGAATTGGCTGAGTGGCAGGAAGCAGAGGGTGATGGTCGAGGGGTGTTTTTGTGACTGGATGCCTGTGTCCAGTGGGGTTCCACAGGGATTGCTGTTGGGTCCCTTGCTGTTTGTGGTATATATAAATGATTCAGACTTGAATGTAGGAGGATCGATCAGGAAGTTCACAGATGACATGAAAATTGGTGGGGTGGTAAATAGTGAGGAGGTTAGCCTTAGATTACAGGAGGATATAGACGGGCTGGTCAGATGGGCTGATCAGTGGCAAATGGAATTTAATCCGGACAATGTGAGGTGATGGACTTGGGCTCGACAAACAAGGCACAGGAATACACGATGAATGGTAGGACCCTGGGAAGTACCGAGGATCAGAGGGACCTTGGTGTGCATGTCCACCGGTCCCTTAAGGTAGCGGGACGGGTAGATAAGGTTGTTAAGAAGGCAAAAGGGGTATTTGCCTTTATTAGCCGAGGCATAAAATATAAGAGCAGGGAGGTTATGCTGGAACTGTATAAAACACTGGTTAGGCCACAGCTAGAGTATTGTGTGTAGTTCTGGAATCCACATTATAGGAAGGATGTGATTGCACTAGAGAGAGAGCAGAGGAGATTTACCAGGATGTTGCCTGGGCTGGAGAGTTTTAGTTATGAGGAGAGATTGGATAGACTGGGGTTATTTTCCCTGGAGCAGAGGAGATTGAGGGGGGACATGATTGAGGTGTATAAAATTATGAGGGGCATAGATAGGGTAGACAGGAAGGAACTTTTCCCCTTGGTGGAGGGATCAATAACCAAGGGGCATAGATTTAAGGTAAGGGGCAGGAGGTTTAGAGTGGATGTGAGGAAGAATTTTTTCACCCAGAGGGTGGTGGGAATCTGGAACTCACTGTCTGAAAGGGCGGTAGAGGCAGAATCCCTCATAACATTTAAGAAGTATTTGGATGTGCAGTTGCGATGCCACATGGTATACAAGGCTGTGGGCCTAGTGCTGGAAAATGGGATTAGAATAGTTAGGTACATGTTTGACTGTCACAGACTAGATGGGCCGAAGGGCCTTTTTCTGTGCTCTAGGCTTCTATGATCTGTGACTCCAACATCCCATTCGCCTTCCTAATTTCCTGCTGCACCTGCATGTTAGCTTTCAGTGACTTATGGACAAGGACACCCGGGTCCTTTTGTACATCTACACTTTCTAATCTCTCACCATTTAGGAAACGCTCTGCACTTTAGGAAATACTCTGCCTGATCCTGATACAATTTCAGAGAATGTGATTCCTGCAACATGTTCGGAAGCCGTGGAGCTACCACAATCCACACGGCTCAGGAAGCCACCTGAAAGACTGAACTTATGTTCTTGCACAGGTCATGAAACTAAGAAATAGGATCAGGAGTAGGCCATTTGGCCCCTCAAATATGTCCTCCCATTTAGTAAGGTCATGGCTGATCTGGCCTAGGCCTGGACTCACCTTTCATGCCAGCTCCTCATAGCCTTCACCTGCCTCCTCTTTAAATACTTTCAGTGGTCTAGCCTCCACAACTCTCTGAGGTAGATGATTCCAGACATTTGCTACCCTCTGAGGGAAGAAATTCCTTTGCGTCTCAGTTTTAAATGAGTGCCCCCTTATTCAGTAACTATGTCCCCTAGTTGGAGATTCTCCCACTAGTGGAAACATCATCTCAACATCTACCCTATCAGTACGATCACCCCTCATTCTTCTAAACTCTAATGAATAAAGGCCTAACCTGTTTAGCCATTCTTGATAAGTCGATCCCTTCATCCCAGGAATCAGCCTAGTGAATCTCTTTTGAACTGCCTCCAATGCCAATATATCCTTTCTTAAGTACAGGGACTAAAACTGTACACAGTATTCCAGGTGTGGCCTCACCAACACCCTGTACAGCTGTAATAAGACTTCCCTATTTTTAAACTCCAAATCCCGGTCAAAATTCCATTTGCCTTCTTAATGACTTGCTGCACCTCCATGCTAACTTTTTGTGTTTCATGCACAAGAACACCCAGATCCCTCTGTGCTGCACTTTTTTGGATTCTCTCTCCATTTAAATAATAGCCTGCCTTTTGATTCTTCCTACCAAAGTGCATGACCTCAGACTTCCCTACGTTAAACTCCATCTGCCAAGGCTTTTTCCCCCCACGTAGTCAACCTGTCTACATCTTCTTGCAGATTCCTTAATCCTCATCAGAAGAGTTGCATTTGAAGTCAAATTACTAAAAATGACCAGGTGAGCAGGTTTCCGTGTTCCTCCTCCTGTCTGTAGAATGATCAATGTGCTTGTGGGCTGCCAAAAAACAGTCTACAAAACTGTGCATTTTAGAAGGTGCATCAGGGTTTACTCAGCAATGGCAGCAGCATCACTCAAAGGTCGATGAGTTGATTCAGGAAACCTTCAGAGAAAGGGTTTCCCTCCTGGGTTCAAAGTTTGTGTTTCTACTGGAATGTGCACTATCCAAATTGTCAAGATGTGATGAAGGAACGTTGTTCACCTCAACCCTGCCGTCTCTACGAAAGCTGCTGGAACGTACGTTAGTGGACCTCAATCTGGAATGGAGCCAGCAGCTCCTACATCCCATTTGTATGGCAGAACCAGGACAAAGAGGCAATAAAGGCAACTACAGAGGCATGAGGGAGGAGCTGGCCAGAATTGACTGGGAGATGAGCCTAGCAGGAAAGACAGTGGAACAGCAATAGCTGGAGTTTCTGGGAGTAATTTGGGAGACGCAGCAAGAATTCATCCCTAGGAAGAAGAAGCATACTAAAGGGAGGACGAGGCAACCATGGCTGACAAGGGAAGTGAGGGACAGCGTAAAAGCTAAAGAGGAAGCATACAATGCGGCGAAGAGCAGTGGGAAACCAGAGGATTGGGAAGCCTACAAAGACCAACAGAGGACAACTAAAAAAGAAATAAGGAGGGAGAAGATTAAATATGAGGGTAAACTAGCCAGTAATATAAAAGAAGATTGCAAGAGGCTTTTTTTAGATATATAAAGGGTAAGAGAGAGGCAAAAGTGGACATTGGGCCACTGGAAAATGATGCTGGAGAAGTAGTAGTGGGGAACAAAGAAATGGTGGAGGAACTGAAAAGGTACTTTGCGTCAGTCTTCACGGTGGAAGACACGAGTGACATCCCCAAAGTTCAAGAGATTCGGGGGGGTGGGGGGCAGAGGTAAGTATGGTGGTTATTACCAAGGAGAAGGTGCTAGGAAAACTGAAAGGTCTGAAGGTGGATAAATCACCTGGACCAGATGGATTACACCCAGAGTTCTGAAGGAGATAGCTGAAGAGATAGTGGAGGCATTAGTGGTGATCTTTCAGAAATCACTGGAGTCAGGGAGGGTCTCAGAGGACTGGAAAATCGCTAATGTAACCCCCCTGTTTAAGAAGGGAGTGAGGCAAAAGACAGGAAATTACAGGCCGATTAGCTTGACCTTGGTCGTTGGTAAGATTTTAGAGCCCATTATTAGAGATGAGATTTCAGAATACTTGGAAGTGCATGGTAAAATAGGACAAAGTCAGCATGGTTTCATCAAGGGGAGGTCATGCCTGACAAATCTGTTAGAATTCTTTGAGGAGGTAACGAGTAGGTTAGACAAAGGAGAGCCAATGGATATTATCTACTTGGATTTCCAGAAGGCCTTTGACAAGGTGCCGCACAGGAGGCTGCTCAGTAAGATAAGAGCCCATGGTGTTAGAGGCAAGGCACTAGCATAGATAGAAGGTTGGCCGTCTGGCAGGAGGCAGAGAGTGGGGATAAGGGGGTCCTTCTCAGGATGGCGGCCGATGACTAGTGGAGTTCCGCAGGGGTCAGTGTTGGGACCACAACTTTTCACTTCATACATTAATGATCTAGATGAAGGAACTGGGGGCATTCTGGCTAAGTTTGCAGATGATACAAAGATAGGTGGAGGGACAGGTAGTATTGAGGAGGTGGGGAGGCTGCAGAAGGATTTGGACAGGTTAGGAGAATGGGCAAAGAAGTGGCAGATGGAATACAACGTGGGGAAGTGTGAGGTCATGCACTTTGATAGGAAGAATAGAGGCATAGACTATTTTCTAACTGGGGAGAGAATTCAGAAATCTGGAGTGCAAAGGGACTTGGGATTCCTAGTCCAGGATTCTCTTAAGGTTAACTTGCAGGTTGAGTTGGTAGTTAGGAAGGCAAATGCAATGTTGGCATTTATTTTGAGAGAACTAGAATATAAAAGCAGGGATGTGCTGCTGAGGCTTTATAAGGCTCTGGTCAGACCACATTTAGAATATTGTGAGCAATTTTGGGCCCCGTATCTCAGGAAGGATGTGCTGGTCCTGGAGAGGGTCCAGAGGAGGTTCACGAGAATGATCCCAGGAATGAGAGGCTTAACATATGAGGAACGTTTGAGGACTCTGGGTCTATACTCGATGGAGTTTAGAAGGATGAGGGGGGATCTGATTGAAACTTACAGAATACTGAAAGGCCTGGATAGAGTGGACGTGGGGAAGATGTTTCCATTAGTAGGAGAGACTAGGACCCGAGGGCACAGCCTCAGAGTAAAGGGAAGACCTTTTAGAACAGAGATGAGGAGAAACTTCTTTAGCCAGAGAGTGGTGAATCTATGGAACTCATTGCCACAGAAGGCTGTGGAGGCCAGGTCATTGAGTGTATTTAAGACCGAGATAGATAGGTTCTTGATTGGTAAGGGGATCAAAGGTTACGGGGAGAAGGCGGGAGAATGGGGTTGTGAAACTTATCAGCCATGATTGAATGGTGGAGCAGACTCGATGGGCCAAATGGCCTAATTTCTGCTCCTATGTCTTATGGTCTTATCGTCCGGGACAAGGTCAATGCGGTGATGTATGTAGAAATCTGTTTGATATAAGAATCTACCCTCGCAAGGCATGCTGAGGAAGATCACAAGGAATATTATCTGAGGAGGGATAAGTTGCATTTGGAGATCCGGTGTCCTGCTTGGTGTTAAATGTTGACCTGGGTTTCCACACTGACCCACTTCTGTTATAGGGGTGGGGCTGCTCTCCAGTGACCTGCTCCCAGAACTGAGACTGTGTTTCATGAGTTAATGTTCTGGGTTTTGTATTTTGTCCTGGTTGCTCTCTGCAGATAGTGAGCAGCCAGAAACAAACTCGTGTGTAGCTCTCCTCACAAGGCCCCACAACAAAATCTGTACAGACATGTTAAAGGGGGAGGAATGTAGTAATTATAATTTTGATGAATGTAGGACTGTAGCTTGAAGAATAATTCTGTGTTGTAAGAGCACATGATCTGCGTGACCGATTCAGTTTGTAGCGCAAGGAGCCTCGAAGGGAGAGGGCTCCTCTACAGCGCTTGATGCACGCATCCACTCATGGAAACAAATTTCAATGCTTCGACTGAGAAAAGCTGCCTGGAAAATCAACTCTATGACAGGCTCCAAACCGTAAGTACAGAGGACAGGCTGTTTCAGCTGTCTCATAATCTGCGGAGGTCTCCTCAGAGAGCATGATTTAAACCCCATGGGCTTTGCCTGTTAACACACTTTGCCCTCACCCTGTCCAGCTTTCTTCTGGCTACTCTGTTTTGTGATTTTCCTACATGCAGTGAATAATTATTCGACGCCCCTCCCCTCACGTTTTTGGGATTGTTTTGACAAATTTGGGCGCATTGACCGCCCTTGTGACTGTGTTTGGGAGCCTGTCCCTCCGTAGTGGCACATTCAGTGGATACAGGGAGAGGCTGTTGAAAATGGAATTCTCTTACACACGTCCATTCCTGCCTCTTTTTGAGTTTTTTTTCACCCCCTGTCAGCTACTCTCTTTTAATATCTATCTTTCCCTTTCTCCCTCCTGACTCTCTTTCTGCTTTTCTTTCTGATCTTTCTCTTTCCTTAGCCTGGGTTTATCTCGCCAGTCTCTTCCATTACAAGTGTAATTTTGCGAAAACCAGTTTGTCTGTTTCCAGTTCAACTCTTAACTCTTCCAATTCAGGTTCCTTGATTGCAGGCCACTAGTATTTTTTTTTAAATTTCCCTTACGAATTCAAAATGAGATTCCTTTCAATTTGGCTCCTTTGCAGGCATTTGTAGGCTTACAGCTGCTTAGATAATGACATACCTTAGCCCTGAATATCCAAACTCCTTTCTGAGATACTCAGCCTTTCCCTTTGAAAGCAAATTTTCATCATATCACCAGTCCAATTGAAACCGATCTATTCTAACAATAAAACCCCTTCCATTGTTCCAATTTTATTAGTAACATAAACAGCTTGCTTGGTGTCTCCTAGCTAGGTGCAAGATTTCACCCCTAATCTTTGAATAGTTTACTCAACAAAATGCAAATATACACTTTTCCTTACTGTTTAGATCACAAAACTCCGTATATCAAAGCACCCAGACTTGCTGGTTTTAACCCAATTAAAGCACACACACTCACAACCACAGACGCAGGCCATACTACAAGCTCAATTTAAAATAATTTTCCATAACATGATATACATCTTCATGACAAGTCCAAGAGCTACAAAGTTACGTTGACCTTGTATCAGACATTGGTTTAGCTCAGGTGGAGAACTGCCTCTATTTCTGGGGTCAACACTTCAGGAGCATGTGAAGAGAATGAGAAAAAGATTCATGAGAATGGGTCCAGGAATGCCCATCTTCAGTTAGGAAGATCGATTGAAGAGTTTAGAAATATTCTTCCTAGGAGAAATGAAGGCTCAGTGCAGAATGGACAAATGTATTGAAAATTATGAGGGGGTCTCTACAGATTAAGCAGTGAGAAACCGAAAAGGGATAATGGGGAACTGATTTGAAGCAATTAGCAAAAATGCAAAATTGAGATGAAGTGCTCGGTAGCCGAGGGGCTGGACTCGGGAGAATAAGGCTAATTCCATGACGATTCCTGTAAATTACGACATTGTAGGTTATCCTTCATGTCCTGCAGGGAGCACTCTGACTCTCCTTCTGCTACATTTACATCCACTCCTCCACCGGTCTCCTCTTGCCTGATGGTGCACTGCCCTTTGCCATGTAACTATTGGGAGTTTGTGGATAAGTATTCCATTCGTGGACTGGAAAACCTGGGAGCCGCCTCTGGGCCATTCTCAGTTATTGTTTTTTCTTCATGAGTCGAATAATTGATGTAAGCGGATATTTCATCGTGTTCTTGACCTGCTCCCTGAACTTGGACTGAGTCACCCCATAAATAAATGTGTTTGTGCAGCAACTTAAACTCACCAGCATAAACCCGACTTGTCTTACTACGTAGTGAAGATCGTTGTGAGCTGCTCCTGTAATGTTGGAATATAAAAATTCTACAATGTTGACTAACCACAGGAGTATGAAGCTGCCGGAGATGGTAAAGAGTAATATTATAGACTTCCTTCTGCCCTCCATCTCTGGGTCACTCTGGCTCTCTCCCTTGCTCTGACCCCTGAGTCTCTTACGGACTTGACTGGCCACTAAAATGTGGCTGACAGTCAGAGCATTGAACAACAGAATTAAAAAGAACGGGAGGAATGGGTTGAAAATCGTATGAAACCATTTAAATCCCATCCATCCGATGTCAGTAAAATAGCTTGGGTTTGTAATACAGCCCCATGGGACACTGTCAATTATCACTCCAGGTTCCTGTGTAAAGTAAAAGGGGATGTTAATCAAACACAACAGAATGTCAGTTGTTGCTAGAACCACAACAGCAGTTTTCCCAGTGCAATATTTAGCTCTCAGCTTCTGGCAACAAATGGCCACAAATCGATCAAAGGAGAAAGTGATGGTGAGCCAGACAGAACAGCTTTTTGCAGTAGTTCGCAGGACAGCATTAAAACTACACACAGGGGTGATGTCCAGGAAAGACACTGGGAAATAATGATATTTGATCTGATATAGAATGACCTCAGTTATAACGACCAGTAGGTCTGCTGTTGCCATAGCCATCAGGTATCGAGTGGTGCTGGTGGAGAGGCCACACTTTCCCCGGGACAGGATCACCATTGCCAGGAAATTAGCTGTAAGTTGGAGAAGGGGGAAAAAAATGCACAATATTACTGAAGACACGTTTCCCTGTCTGGCCCAGAGAGCAAGGACACGATTTTAGCATCAGGTTAAACCCCTCAGACTGCACCACCTCCATCCCTGGTTTAGACACTCCCCACAGGATCAGAACACACTGGACAACATTCTCGTCGGGTATTGGACACTACCTGGTTGTGGATAGTCCAGGATCAGAACACATTCCCCCCTCTGCCCTGGGACATTGAGAAGCTCTGAGATCCATATGTGCACACCTCTGATATATACCCCACTCTGAGACAAGTTCCACCATTGAGCCGATCTGAGGATCAGAGACTGTCCAAAAAACTGCCTCTCAGCTGAAAGGGAATGGGTGTCCACCAGGCAGAGCAAAATCACTAGCTAGGCACTGCAGCAGTCCCCTTCCTCCATCCCCCTCTGAAACAGATTTTCCATTTCAGAAACAGCTGGGGGAGATGGTTTCTCACGGGAATGCACCAAGAGCCAAGTCCATGGCATTAATCACAGCTCAGCTGAACAGGGCGGGGAGATGAAAGATCAGGAGAAACCTACTGGAGTTTTTGAGCACATAAATAGCAGAATTGATAAAAGATAACCAGTAGATGTGGTGTATTTGGATTTTCACACAGCTTTTAATAAAGACCCACATAAGACGATAATGTGCAAAGTTAAAGCACATGGGATGGGGGTAACAAATTGACATGGATTGAGAATTTGCTAGCAGACAGGGAACAGAGAGTAGGAATAAATGGTTTTTTTTCTGAGTGGCAGGCAGTGACACGTGGGGTACCGCAGGGATCAATGTTTAGTCCGCAGCTATTCACAATATATATTATTTGGGTGAGGGAGCCAAATGTGACCATTCCAAGTTTGCTCATATCACCAAACTAGGTGGGAACGTGAGCAGTGAGGAGGATTTTAAGTGGATGCAAGGCGATTTAGACAAGTTGAGTGAGCAGGCAAATACATGGCAGATGCTGTATAATGTGGATAACAAAGCATCTGCTATGATTTTGCCTCTTCCTGCTACAAGAATAATTCTCAACTGATGCAGCTGGAACATGAAACTCTAGTCAAATAGTCTCAGATTTTTGGTATGAAACATTAATAAAAAGGGCGAGAGGATTATTTGTTGGTATAAATAATAGACTCTGGAGAGTTGTGAGATATGTAGATTTCAAAATGTTGTAGAGCCAACATCAAAGTCAATGTCTTTATTCCCACAGTTGGAAACATTTGCTGGCGAGGGTTCAGCCTCCAAGAATAGTAACGAGCTGGCCCATTGTTCCCCATCTCATATCCCTGTCATAAAACTGCACCGCCACCCACGAAACTTGCATCAACAGGCGATTTCAATGCCTTCCCCGAATTCAGCTCTGCTAAAACTCTTGCAGTGCTCAGTCCAGCTTCCAGGCTGTCAAAGGCTTTTTGACAACCCTTTGTCTACACAAGCTTCTGTACTCTCTTTAACAAGCTGTCCTGGAGATCCACTACAGTGCGGAGAACTGGAACTAACTTCTGTTAGAATCCATCAACGTGTTTCGACTGCAAAATCTCTCCATCTGTCTGAGCAACTGGTAAACAACATTCTAATCATTTCCCCTTGACATTCAATGGCATTAACATCACTGAATCCCCCTCTATCAACATCCTGGGGGTTACCATTGACCAGAAACTGAACTGGACCAGCCATATAAATACTGTGGCTACAAGAACAGATCAGAAGCTAGGAAACCTGCACAGAGTCGCTCACCTCCTGACTCACCTGAGCCTGTCCACCATCTACAAGGCACAAGTCAGGAGGGTGATGGGATACTCCCCACTTTCCTGGATGAGTGCAGCTCCCACAACACTCAAGAAGCTCAACACCATCCAGGACAAAGCAGCCCCACTTGATCGACACCCCATCCACAAACATTCACACCCTCCACCACTGATGCACATTAGCAGCAGTGTGTGTACCATCTACAAGATGCACTGCAGGAACTCACCAAGGCTCCTTCAAGATCACCTTCCAAACCCACAACCACTACCATCTAGAAGGACAAGAGCAGCAGACACATGGGAATACCACCACCTGGAAGTTCCCCTCCAAGTCTCTCACCATTCTGACTTGGAAATATTTCTGCTTTCTTTCACTGTCACTGGGTTAAAATCCTGGAACTCCCTCCCTAACAGCACTGTGGGTGTACCTACACCACACGGACAAAATCCTGGAACTCCCTCCCTAACAGCACTGTGGGTGTACCTACACCACACGGACAAAATCCTGGAACTCCCTCCCTAACAGCACTGTGGGTGTACCTACACCACACGGACAAAATCCTGGAACTCCCTCCCTAACAGCGCTGTGGGTGTACCTACACCACAGGGACTGCAGCGGTTCAAGAAGGCAGCTCAGCCCCACCTTCCCAAGGGGCAATGTGGAAGGGTGATATATGATGGCCCCACCAGCGATGTTCACATCCCATGAATCAATAAAAAAAACACTGACTCACACTAATACCTTCCTTCAGAGAGTTCACCCTCACTGAGGTTCGATTAAACAGGAGGTGATATTCCACTGAATGTAATAACTTGTTTATTCAGAAAGCCTGTGGGTTGTAAACAGAGGTTTACTGATGGTTCAGGAAATTGAATCAAACTGCAGAGATAACTCAAGACATTTGACTTAAGGCAATGTGGCCATGGACCGGCTGTGTACATAAA
This sequence comes from Carcharodon carcharias, assembly GCF_017639515.1. Taxonomy (NCBI): domain Eukaryota; kingdom Metazoa; phylum Chordata; class Chondrichthyes; order Lamniformes; family Lamnidae; genus Carcharodon; species Carcharodon carcharias. The sequence goes on from NW_024471108.1 coordinate 44,341, forward strand.
GGTGAGTAACTCGATCAGCAGGTAACATGAGCTGTCACTGACTGAAACCACAGAGCAGCTCCCATGCACACTGACACAACTGCAAAGGTCCGAGTCACTTACCTGGGACACCAATGACAGCGAGACTCACATAGAAGGTTTTATCGAAAACGTCAAATGCTGCAAGCATTTTAACTTCGAAGTGATCTGTCCCTGACAACCTCTGCACCAAACTCTGAAGTGACACATTCACAAAGCCCGTACTTATACCTTGTGGAACGTCCCCCCGGAGATATTGAGATTGCAACACCCGTCTACTTCACTTGCTGAATACCTGAAATAAACATGTTACTGCACCGAGTTCATTCCGTGTCGCAATTCAACAGGTTTATTTCTGAGATTCTGTAATTAAGATCAGGACACAATCCTGAGTTTATCAGCCCTGTTCCACTGCTCTCGTGGACTGGGCCCCTCTCTTGAAATGTGAACATTCAGCTGAGTGATTAAATTATTAAAGTTGGCAATTTGTGGATAGTTGTGGGTGAAGTTAAATAATCAAGTCTCTGAAATCTTCCAAGAGCGCACATTGATCCAAAAACACAGAGACACATGAAATCAACGCATCACTTCAAACCAATCCTGACCCTCCAGCTGATGGAGACCTTCAAAACAATATGGACCTTCCGACAGATCCAATCCCTCCAACCAGTGCAGACTGCGGGAGCATGGATTTGCGGGTGGGGGGGGAGAATTTGCGGGGGGATGATTTGCGGGGTGCGGGGGAGAATTTGCTGGGGGGTGATTTGTTGGGGGGGGGGGGGTTGAATTTGCCGGGGGAGGGGAATTTTCAGTGGGGGTATTGAGGAGGGGGGATTTGGGGAGGGGGGGGTGAAATTTGCGGGGGGGGAGATTGCGGAGGGGGGAATTTTCGGGGGGTGTGGAGCTCCGACCAACGCTGGCTACCCTGACATGTCCTGGTCCAGGCCGCTTCCAAACCGGCCTATAGAAGCTCTGTTCCACTCTGCTGGAGGAGGGAGGGTTACAAGTGACACATGTGAGACCTTTGGTGCCACAAGGCCCAGCGATATTCTCTGTTTACCCTGGAATTGAGAGGCGCCTCTCTCTCTCTCACGCCGCTCTCTACTTCTGCGCTTGTAGTTATCGCCTAGCCAGTGAGAAAGCGGATCCGCAGGCACAAAAACCCCGCATCGGGTGAGAGAGCAGCCGAGGCTCATTTCCCGCTACCAGGGAGCTGCAGTAGGGGGTTGGTGGTCAGGACACATTCTCCCTGCGCTCTGAACAGTAACTCCACCTTGTCCAGTCGCTCCACATGATGTTCCAGAGCCCTCTGCACCTGGACAGTAATATCCCTCTGTTATTCGTCCGGGGGGTGGGGGCTGTTCCAGCTTTTACTGCACCTGCAGTTGCAGGCAGAGCATTTAAGAATCAACTTGATGTCGGCTAGGCCAGGAATACAGGTTTCCTTCTCTAAAGGGACATTAGGGAGCCGCATGGTTTCTTGTGACGATCAACAATGTTCTCAAGGTCAGACTTTCAATACCAGATATTTACTGAATTCAAATTCCACCCTCTGCCAGGTGTTGGATTCGAACCCAGGTCCCCAGAGCATTGCTCAATCCACTGCAATACTCCCAAGCACCCCCCCCCCACCCACACCTCCCCGAACCCATGTTGGGTGTAGCGACCAGGAGCTTCAGTGTTCAGTTCACACCAGAGGTTGTCAGCTCATCATCCATGTGCAGTGACTGTTTCCACCACAACTTGCCAGCTCTAATGATAAGCACAACTGGAGTAAGTTTCTTTTTGTGCAGCTGATGTGTCTGCATTTTCCATCACCCCCATTGGTTGAAAGGACAGTGGCAGAACAGGTTAAACAGGGAGCAATATGCAACCTTGGCCTCATGGAGTCAGTGTTAGATTGGTGGGTGGCACTCTCCATGTTCAGGGCATTTAAACCCCACTCCATGGGCGCTGAGACTGACACTGAAGTCCCAGTTATTATGACACAGCCGATGGTTAAGGCTGATTTGTTCGAATCCCAGAGGGAAACTTGACACAACTGTCATAACTCAGTTTTGCAATTTGTAACTTCGAGATGCAGACTTTGAATTCAACAGGAATAAGACCACCGAGTCTCATGGCTTTTATATAAACCTAAATTAAATATTTAGTAATTGAACATCAAATTCAGCACATACACATTGCTACAAATTACTACTACAATCGCTCTTTAACAAACCCCAGGTTGATCATCCCCAGGTAAATCTCCAGCAAGGTGACTATCGCCCATAGACTTTAAATAGACAGACACTAGGCAAAGCACATTAAGCCTGACAAATTACAAATGAAGTCCCTTTGCAAGTTTGTCGAAGGCCTACAGGCTGGTTAGGTCTTACATGCCTCTATCTTACACACACAATCTCCTTTCTTTCTATATATAACTTTCCCTTTGAATGTAAATTTTCCATTGCATCATTGGGAGTTTTAAACTTCATCTCTTCTAACAAAAAAAATCCCCTTTGATAGCACCAATTTTATTAATAAGCTGAAAACATAAATTCGTTTCTTGGCTCTATATAGCTACGCGCAAGGTTTTATTTGCAGTCTTGAACGGTTTATTCAACAATTGCAAATCAACACTTTACCTTCCGATTCTCCTTGCTGTTCACCCAAGAATCAGCTCAGAGCATCAGAGCACCCAGGATAGCTGGCTGTAATGAGATTAAGACACACACACTGACCCCACTAACCTCTATTGAAAATAATATAATTTCCCATCACATTATAAACAGTAACCATGATATCAATGCTCAGTGTTGCACTGTGGGAGGGGCAGTTCTGAAGCTGTGCAGCATTGTCTTCGATGCCACTTTCAAAATGCTGCCCTCAGGCGACATTAACACAAGAATCCATCAAACAAATTGCTGCAGGTTCTTTGTTAAAGATCAAATCTCCAGGGACACCCAAAGAGACTGACAACATAAATAATGTTAAAGTGTCATCCCGGTTGTAATAGAGGAGATTCAGCAGCCAATGAGGGCACAGAAAATCTCACCCGACCCCAATTCGACTGGTGATTCAGAGATGGGGTTCGAGCTGTACATAGTGTCCCAGGGGTCCGGCTGGAACTTTCCTGCTCCTCTACCAGTCGTGTCCAAAGGACCCTTTGTGTCCACCAGAGAGAGGCCCTGTTTCCATCTGTTCCAATGACAGTGCAGCATTCCCGTGGTACTGGTTGGAGCTGTCACTTCCTGTATGTGCTCGGCTCTCTATTGCGTGAACAGGACCCACAGTCTCCTGATGCAAAACCGACGCTGCTCTGGCCTGAAACACGACTGGTGTGGCACATCTGAGCTGGACCGTCCGAATATCAGGCGACCCTGTGGGTGGGTCAGGACGCGGCCACCTCGTTTACAATGGAGGAAACATGTTGTGTGAATTGTCAGGTTTAATCCCGTCACTTGATTCAATGGCCAAGTCAGAACAATGCACCGGCCGTGATTAGGTAACAAGACTGGCTGAAATCTCCCTCACAGGACCAAACAACCAGGTTATGCTGGACCCACATAAAACATTCATGTATCCTTCATATTTTGACCAGCTAATTAGGTGGAGCAGCAAAAGTGTTGGAATCAAAGGTGAGAGAGAGGAGAGAGGAATGTGAACAGCAGATACTCGATTCTCGAAGTTATCCATGGTTTCTTGCTGGTGCTTTAGTTGCAATAATGGCCAGAGATTAGTTCATCCTCATAGGGTCATGTCGCCTTACACTGGCATTGGCCACACTTCAAAACACATTCACTGGGATGATTCCTGGGATGACGGGGTTGACTAATCAATAACGGCTAAGCAACAGAGGCCTGTATTAGTGTTGGGAAGAATGAGGGGGGATCTTATTCTGAGGGGTGGGGCTGACAGGGTAGGCATTGAGAAGATGTTTTCACCCGTGGGGGGAATCTGGAACTATGGGATATAGTTCCAGAATTAGTGGATTTTCATGTGAAACTGAGATGTGAAGGAATTCCTTCCCACATGGGGCAGTGAATGTCTGGAATTCTGGACCTCAGGGAGTTGTGGAGTCCAGATCACTGAAAGTATTTCAAGGGGATGTCGATAGCTTTTTGAAATGTTCGGGGTGGGAGGGCTATAAGGAGCTGACACGAAAGCGGAGTTGAGAGCAGGGGCAAGTCAGCCAGGATCTTACTGAATGGGAGAGCAGGCCCGAGGGGCCGAATGGCCGACCCCTGCTCCAATTCTTATCCCTCGTTTTGAACCAATGATCCAAAATCTCCGCCCCCTCTTTACCACCTGCTGCAGTGAAAATAGTTCCTCATGAATCACTCTAACCTTCTGTAGTTATCTACATGGTGTGTGTTGGTCACCGTTTCTGTTGTAAGATGAGCAAACTCAGCTTCTCCATTCTCTCCTGATGTCTCTAATCCCTGGTATCAATCTTCTAAACCCTTCCCTAACTTTCACAACACGAAGGCGCCCGAGACCCGTAAGCAAATGGGAGATAATTCCCTGCCCAAGCTCTACATGTTTCAGCAAATATTCACACTGGGACAAGTCCAGACGCCTTTCTGGGTTTGTTCGCCTCTGGAACATCTGCTTCCCGACAGAGGCTTCAGAAGCTGCTGGAACCCGTTTACTCGCAAACCCAGGCGTTACTGTGATGGGTGTGAAACACAGACCGTGAACACGGTGAATATTTTAACCTTTTGAATCCTCCTTTAGCAACGGAGAGGGGGTCGCAGAGCGGTTATGTTACTGAGTCCCCAACCCAGCGCCCTGGGGACATGGGATCATTTCCCACTGACCTGGAACAGGATTTAAATTCATTGAAAGAGATGCAAGTTCGCAGTGGGAATCTAGAATCGGCCACCATTGCCGTGAAACTATCCGATTCTCTTACAAACCCACCTGGTTTATCGATCTGCTCGAGGGAAGGGGACGGTCTTAGCCCAGCGGGATTTACTGTTAATCTGTTTGGGGAATAACCCAGCAGAACATTCTGGTGTATTCAGCAACAGCGCTTCACCAGTCAGTTAGTTATGGGAGCGCATCGAACACTAGAGCAATGGGGGTGAGTTAGCTGCATCTGGGTTTAACAGCGCCTGTAAAATAGGGCAGAGCTGCTGGGGTAGCTCTCCCTCTACATTGCTCACCAGAAAGGGATGTGCTCCCTTGGTCTACACCCTCTGCCTCAGTAATAATAATAACAAAAAAGGTCTCATTGAAATCTGGAGAGTGTTATTAAATCCACCCCCCTCACCCTGGGCTGCCTCATTCTACAACACAGCCCCTCCCAGTGACAGCCTGGAGCCGAGACTTCACTGCAATGTCATGTTGGCATCATTCTGCCAACAGATGCTGTGTACTTAATCCGGTAGAACAGACGCACTGGGTAAAAATACCTCACACCCCCCCACCCCACTCCAACCCCCAATGCGAGTGGTCAGTATATGGAATGAATAGCCCCAAAAAGAGAGGCGGAGAGGTAAACTATTTGCAGGGGATATAAGGAGGGGGAGAGGAATTAGCTGGGCATCACTTGAAAATAGCAACAACAGTCCTGCCTAATAAAGACACCATTTGGAAAGTTTAAAATCGGGTGCAACATTCTGGCGTATCTTATCACATCCCATTCACACATTTTGGTGTGGTTATTAACTTATCCTCAAAAGCACAAACACACACACACACACACACACACTCTCTCAAACACACTCACTCACACTCACACACAATCACACACACACTCACACTCACACACACAGACAATCACACACACACACACACGCTCACACTCACACACAGACAATCACACACTCACACACACACTCACTCACATACACACAGACAATCACACACACACACACAGGCACACACACACACACACACACACACACAACTCACACACACACACACACACAACTCACACACACACTCACACACACACACAATCACACACACACACACACACACACACAGAGACACACACACACACACTCGCACACACACACACACAAACACACAATCACACACATGCACACACACTCGCTCACACATACTCACACGGACATATACTCAGTCACATACTCACATACACACACACAAACACACACACAGACACACACACAAACACACACATTCACCCACACATGTTCACACACACACATATGCACTCACACACACACACACACACACACACTCACACACACAAAGACACATGCACACACACTCGCTCACACATAATCACACACACACACACACACGGACACATACTCACTCACATACTCACATACACACACACAAACAATCACACACAGACACACTCACACAAACACACACACACACACACACACACATGACTCACACACACACTCACATTCACACACACATGTTCACACACACTCACACACATGTACACACACACACACACACACACACACAACTCACACAAACACACACTCACATTCACACACACATGTTCACACAGACTCACACACACGTACACACACACACACACACACACACACAACTCACACAAACACACACACTCACATTCACACACATGTTCACACACACACACACACACACACACACAACTCACACAAACACACACTCACTTTCACACACACATGTTCACACACACACACACACAGACACACACACGTGCATTTACACACACACGCATTCACACACACGCACATGCAAAAACACACATATTCTCACACACGCACACACACACACTCGCACATACACTTGAATGCGGGTGAAAGTGTGTGTGTGCGTGCGTGTGTGTATGTGAGTGTGTGTGTGTAAATGTGAGTGTGTGCATGTGAAAGTGTGTGTGCGTGCGGGTGTATGCATGAATGTGTGTGTGAGTGTGTGTGTGCGAGTGTGAGTGTGTGTATCTTTGTGAGCATATGAGTGTGTTTGAGTATGTGTGTGTGTTTGTGAGTGTGTGTGTGTCATGCACTTACACAGACACACAAGCTCTAACTCAAACACACACACACACACATACACACATACTCACATCACACACACTGACACACACACAGACTGACGCATACTCAGATAAACACACACACACTCTCAAACACACTCATACACTCTCAAACACACACATTCTCACACACACACACACTCACACACAAACACACACACACACATACTCACATCACACACACTGACACACACACAGACTGACACACACTCACATAAACACACACACACTCTCAAACACACTCATACACTCACAAACACACACATTCACACACACACACACACACACACAGACACTCACACACACTCACGCGTGACTGTATTTGTGCTACTAATCGCTCGCTACCTCTCCAACAGTGCTCATTAAACCTCTCAGCTGACCGATCGTGGCATTTTAATTGCAGCATATGACAGTTGATATTAGACAGTGCCACTCGTTTAGACTCCCCGCCCCCCCTCCCCCCCACCGACCCCCAACCAATTTTACTTCCGAATGTAGTGAACAGGTGGAGAATTGGTTCTGCTGTTGTACAGGAAGCTCTGCATCCGAATCACCTGGTTGAAGAGCAAGGTTAACATTTCCTTCTGCGTAACACCAATTAAAGAAATGATAACCTAACAATTAAAAGGTTCTTCTGGGATCATTCATTTGCCACTTTACAGTCTCTCTAACTTTTTGATTTTTTAAACATCCAAGCACTGTGGGGATTCGCCAAGGCTCCTTCAACAGCACCTTCCAAACCCACGGCCACTACCATCTAGAAGGACAAGGGCAGCAGGCACATGGGACCACCCACCACCTGGAAGTTCCCCTCCAAGTCTCTCACCATCCTGACTTGGAAATATATCGGCCGTTCCTTCACTGTCACTGGGTCAAAATCCTGGAACTCCCTCCCTAACAGCGCTGTGGGTGTACCTACACCACACGGACAAAATCCTGGAACTCCCTCCCTAACAGCACTGTGGATGTACCTACACCGCACGGACAAAATCCTGGAACTCCCTCCCTAACAGCACTGTGGATGTACCTACACCACACGGACAAAATCCTGGAACTCCCTCCCTAACAGCACTGTGGGTGTACCTACACCACAGGGGGAAAATCCTGGAACTCTCTTCCTAACAGCACTGTGGGTGTACCTACACCACAGGGACAAAATCCTGGTACTCCCTCCCTGACAGCGCTGTGGGTGTACGTACACCACAGGGACTGCAGTGGTTCAATAAGGCAGCTCACCCCCACCTTCCCAAGGGGCAATTAGGGATGGGCAATAAATGCTGGGCCCAGCCAGCGAAACCCATATCTCATGACTGAATGCATTTTAAAAAAATCAATATTTTCCTCTTGGAAAGATTTATACAATTGGCTTTTGAAAGCTAGAAATAATCCCTTTTGCACCAACCTCTCAGACAGCACAACCCAATTCCCAACACCCCACTGCTTAGAAATATCACCCCTCCCCTGTCAGCCCAGCCCCCAGTGTCACATCTGATTCTTTTACCTATCACTTCAAATCTGTGCCCTCTGATTATCAACTATCCAACTGCTAGAAGCAGTTTCTCAGCAGCTAAGCTAGCTAACATTTCATGATTTTATACAAGGATATCATACATCTGCTTTGTACCGTCTCCCAGAAAGAAATCAAAAGTTTCTTCTCCAATCTAACTGAAGTTCCCAGGCCTGGAACTATGTGTCTTTTCTACCTCCTCTAAAACCTTCACATCCTTCCTCAAGTGTGATACCCAAGCATTGGGCACAATACTCCAGCTACCGTCAAGTTTGTGTATTGTACCTCCCCACAAAGTCCATGTATTTTTACAGGTATGCCAGTGTTTCTACAGCCCATGATTCAATAGGCTGCATTAACTGTCTTGCTAACCTATTCAGCCCAATTCAAAGATTTGTACACTGCAGTTTTTGCACCCCCTTCAGAATTACCCCAATTGGCTGGCATTGCCTCTCTAAAACAAAAACAAAAACAAAATGATTGCCTCTCTAATCCTTCCTGCCAACTCACTCATGCTTCCACCCTTAAACTGCATCTGCCAGCTGTCTGCCCATTTCACCAGCGTGTTTCTGTCCCCTTGAGATGAGTTGCTATGTTGTTCACTATTTGCTTCGCTTTCAATCTTTCCTAACCAATTGTCTGTGCAAAGTGGCTTCTCGCACCTTATGTTGCTCGCATGACATCGAAGCTCTGGGTTTTATGCATAAATAACTAAAGTAATCGATGGTTTCTTATTTTCTGCAAGCCTATGTGAAAGTAACGGTGAGAACTTTAATTATTCCATATGTTTCCTAACGCCTATATACTTAATAGCTTCATGACAAGGGAGAGTTGTCTTTCTCTCATAGACCCAGGAGGATACACATCTATTATGAAGGTGCCATGTACAAGTACAAAGAGAAGATGAAAAATGCTAAAGGCTTGCTGGGCTTTTTACCTAATCACTCAAATGCAACTGTTTCAAATTCATGTTATGTAAAGCCCTCATTGAAGAACACCTGAAATACTAGGTGTGTTTCTGCAGATCACAGCTCAGCGAGAATATGCTGGCCTTGGAGAGGGAGCATTGTACATTATCTCGATGATGCCTGGGCGCCAATGGTTAAATTGAGAGGAGAGATTACACACACTAGGCTTGCATTCCCTTGAACGTGGTGCATGAAGGGACGATGTAAGTGAATTTTCAAGGTATTTAGGGAAACCGAGGGTAGATTAAGAGAAACTATTTTTTTCTGCTTGTCGGGAGTCTAGGGTTGAGGGGGCATTGTCCATAAAACAGGAGGCAGACATGCCAGGCGTAAAGTTTGGAAATGTTTCTACTTGCAGAGGAAGGTGGAGCTTTGAACTCCATTCTACAAACTAAAGATAGTCTGAGATTGATAACTTTGTACTAGCCAATGTTATGAAAGGTTATGTATGGAATTGGGTTATCGAGCTGCTATGATCTTATTCTTACTGAATGGGAAACAGGTTTGACGGGCTGATGGTGCCCTTCTGTTCCCATGCCCCTCTGATTCAGTTATCAACACTGCATTAAATGAAAGGCATTTCATTGATTTTGTGTGGCATGAATCATTCTGGACAGCAGTGGGGGCCATGCCCCCAGCCATGCCTGGGCCGGCTCTTTCAGATGCCTCTCCAATTCATGCCGCAGCCTTTCTCCATAACCGTGATAACGTGTCCTTGGCAGCCCATGTCCAAGACCTATTTGGGAATCCTTATGGAAGCTTTTCCCATCACCTTTTCAAATGTACAAGTATCAGTCACCCTGTGTGTGAATAAAGATAAATATTTTCATTACTCCTTCTCAATCATTTACTGCGCACCTTCCATCGGCTCCCCCTGGTTACTGAGCTGGACGGCAGGCTACATGGGAGGTCCCCACTCATTGTTCCCCCAAACCCCACATAATTGTGAATGCAGCGATTTGGTATCTTCTTAACCTGCCCTGGCTTCAGACGAACACCACCAAATTCTCCTCTCAGCCCACAAAATTGAAGACCTTTCCCATAGCATCGCTCAGTCAATCTTCTCTCCACCCCTCCCAAAGCTTAAAGGTCCCTCCCAAACATTGGCCCCCAAAATCTTACAGCTCTGGTGCAAACTGGCTTCCCACCGAAACAAGGTGCTGATTCTAGACCTCCACCAGTACGACCTCTGACTCTCTAGAGGCAGGCGCGCATTATAATGTTGCTCATAAGGTCTCAATAGCAGAGAAAATTTGGGGGCAGTAAGTAAGAGCCTCCTCCATTTAGGGCTGAGTTTAGTTGAAGCCCATTCATTCAAACGGCTGTGTGAAACTTCAGAATTCTCAACTCCAGGGGGAAGTGAAGGCTCAGTTGTTCAGTATATTCATGACGGAGATCGATTTGGGATATAAAGGGAATTAACGGATATGGGGATAATGTGGGAAAGTGGAGTAGAGAGGGGAAGATAAGACCATGATCTTAATAAATGCTGAAACAGGCTTGAGGGTCATGATGACTTGCTCTTGCTTCATTCCTTATGTTTCTTTATGTTCCTACGTGACTTTAGATGACTACCTCCAAGCTTTGGAATTATCACTCCCTCCACCCACTCCCACCCCCGCCCTCCCACATCTGCACCAACCAACCAGCCATCCTCCTCCATCTGTCTGCCTGTCTTTGGGGCTGCTTCAACTCTCCAGAGCTTTCCACCCCCTATTCTAATGTCTCCTTGTGCGGTTCCCTTTTATTTTTTTTTGGTCTGGTTTAGGCTTCTGGGATGTGGTGCTGTACAAATGCAGGTTGTTGTTGTAGCCGATGCTAGTTGCAGGCAATTGCTCATTGAGACAACTGTTATTTTCTTTAAATTATTTTTGTACATGCGGCTTTCAGCAGAGTGAATACAGAAGCAACGAGTCCTGGCAAAAGCTACCTACACTTTCCTCATCTCCAAGAGCTTGCTGTACATGACCACAGCTGCCAGTCTGGGGAAGGTGTGGCTCATATAGAGGATGGATGCTTTGCTCTGATGTACATTCAAACTCATCCATAACTTCCCAAGCTTAAAAAGTCTCCAACCCTTCAAGCCCCATTGAAACACCTTCATCAGATGGAGCTAGGGTCCAAGTGACTCCAGGATGTGAGCTGGCAGCGAATCCAGAGCGGCCGGTTCATCAAGAGAGCTGGCGCAATCCTTCATCGAGGAGCTATGAACTTCCACCCCTCCCGATGATGATCAGATTGAGAGATGGATCACGAGAGAGAGAGAGATGGAGAGAGGGATGGTGGGGTGGGGGGAGGCGAGTTTAATGGTGGAGAGAGAGAGAGAGAGACAGGGGGAGTGAGGGGTGGGGGAGAGACGAGAGAGAAGGAGGAAGAGAGAGAAAAGAAAAGGACAAAGAGAGAGACAGCGACAAGGGCAGAGAGAGAGAGACAAACAGATCGATAGAATAAGAGGCAGAGAGAGGGCAATATGAGAAAGAATAACAGATACACTCAGCGGCGGACAGAGAGATGGGGACAGTGGGACAGAAGTAAAGGAAGAAACAGATGGTGTGAACAAGATTGGGAAAGAGCAGGGTACATTGGAGAGACAGAGAGAGCTTAGAGTGAGCGAATGTTAGATACAGAAAATGTAAGAGTTTGAGACAGTGAAAGGGTGTCAGGCTGAGAAAGTAAGAGCGAGACAGAGAGAGAGAGAGGAACACACAGAGAAAAAGAGGAGAGAAAGAGGGACAGTAAGGAGGGTAATGATTGAAAGGAGGGGGACACAGACAAAGCATCAAGAGAACTGGAGGGAAGATACAAAGAGAGAGAGAGAGAGAGATTTAAGTATACATAGAGAGAGAGAAGGCGAGAAACAGAGAGGGAGAGGGATAGATAGAGACAAAGAGGAAGGGGGGAAGAGTTAAGGATGCAGGAAGCGTTGAAAAGTCAGAGAGAAAGCGAATTAATGAAAGGTAGAAGGAAAAAGAGCGATAGAGAGAACGTGTCAGACAGAATCACACCCAGACAGGGTAACAGACCGAGCGTAGGGGCCACGATGGTCAGTACTTGTGAATACAATCTGCCTTTCAACCTAGACACCAGGGGTTTAAAATGAATAGTTCCACACCGTCCAATCTCCTCCTTGCCCTGTTATCTCCACCTCAAAGCCCTGCCAAATTTGGCTTTTCGCGTCTGCATCCACTTTGCTTTTCGCTTGGGATTTATTACTGAATCTGAGGAAACAGCTTCCATTTCATAACAGCTCGGGACATAAACCTGATCATCTATCCCTCAGGTTCCTCTGCCAATCCCCTGCTTACCAGCTCTTTAATAACTTTGATGGACTGAGCTGGGACGGAGAGTCAGCAGCAGAAGATTATTCACTTCACACGGGCCACAGAATATATAACGTAAAGGAGGAGGAAGAGATTGGAATATGTTTCCGGTGTCCCATGTGCTGTTACTTCTATCTGTTCGTCACCGTTCCTGGAAATGTCTTAAGGTTGGAGGCAATAGATATTTTGGACATTTCGGGTCGCAAAGTGTGAAAGCTTCTGGCTAACTTGCTGGTTAAACCGTTTAACCCCTTGGGTAGTTGGTTAGCTGAGCTGGATGAACTTGCAGAGCTGTTCTTACAAGTTGAGATACCCCCTCTCCATCATCGACAAGTTTGACCACCATATTTCTGTTCCTGTCTCTAAAGTTGAAGTTCTCGGACATCCACTTGGCTCTCTTGTGATTCGTCATTACAAATGTTAATAAACAGGCTATGGAAATAAAAAACAAAAACAGAATTACCTGGAAAAACTCAGCAGGTCTGGCAGCATCGGCGGAGAAGAAAAGAGTTGACGTTTCGAGTCCTCATGAACCTTCGACAGAACTTGTTCTGTTTTTGTTTTGGATTTCCAGCATCCGCAGTTTTTTTGTTTTTAGGCTATGGAAAAAATCTGTCCTCACATCCTTTAAAAAGCCCCTGGATGAGCACTTGGCACCTCATAACATTCAAGGCTATGGGCCAAGTGCTGGTCAATGGGGTTAGGGAGGTAGGTCAGGTGTTTCTTATGTGTCAGTGCAGACTTGATGGGCCGAAAGTCTATCCAACCTCTCTTCATAACTTAAATGTTTCATCCCAGGCAACATCCTGGTGAATCTCCTCTGCACCCCCTCCAGTGCAATCACATCCTTCCTATAATGTGGCGACCAGAACTGCACACAGTACTCCAGCAGTGGCCTCACCAAGGTTCGATACAACTCCAACATGACCTCCCTACTTTTGTAATCTATGCCTCGATTGATAAAGGCAAGTGTCCCATATGCCTTTTTCACCACCTCACTAACCTGCCCCTCTGCCTTCATAGATCTATGGACACACACGCCAAGGTCCCTTTGTTCCTCAGGACTTCCTCGTGTCATGCCGTTCATTGAATACTTCCTTGTCAAATTACCCCTTCCAAAGTGTATCACCTCACACATTTCAGGGTTAAATTCCATCTGCCACTTATCTGCCCATTTGACCATCCCGTCTATATCTTCCTGTAGCCCAAGACATTCAACCTCACTGTTAACCACCGGGCCAATTGTCCTTGGTTGAGCACAGCAGAGGATATAGATTTAGGCTAAAAGGAGGAGGTGTGGGAAGGGATTAAAGGAGGTTTTTTTTAAAAATCATCCAGCGGGTGGTGAGAATCTGAAACTCTTTTCATGAAATGATGGTGATGGTGATGGTGAATCCCTCCTAACATTCGAGAGTGCCTGGATATCACTGGAAGTGTTGTCGTCAATGGACCATGCGCTGGAAATTGAGTTCAGGTGTCTGGCTACCTCTCCACTAGCTTAGACAGGATGAACCAAGTGACCACCTTCCACACTAAAAACTGCCACGTTTTTAATCTCCTTACGAGGTGTAGGTTTTTCAAGAGAATCTACAATTGCAGGATATATAAAGCAATATGTATGGAAAGCAAAAAAAAACCCATAAAAAGATAAAGTATCTATAGGAAAACTAGGAAGGAAAGTAAACCTGGAGGAGATGGAGTAGTGGTATTGTCACTGGACTAGTAATGCAAACATCCGGAGCAATGGGTTGGGGGCCAGGGTTTCAATCCCATCGACAACAGATGGTGGAAATTGAATTCAATAAAAATCTGGAATTAAAATCTAATACTTACTGTGAAACCATTGCTGATTTTTTTTTTGTTAAAACCCCATCTTCCCTTTAGGGAAAGAAATCTGCGATTCTTACCTGGTCTGGACTATATGTGACACCAGGCCCAAAGCAACATGGTTGACTCTGAAATGGACGAACACGCCACTCGGTTGTATTAACCCGTTACAAAGTGTCCAAAATGGAGTGAAACTGGACGGTCCACCCGACATGGGCTTAGACATTGGAAACAACAATGGCAAACTCAGCCCTATCGACCCTGCAAAGTCCTTCTTACTAACACATGGGGGTCTGTGCCAAAATTGGGAGAGCTGTCTCACAGACTAGTCAAGCAACAGCCTGACATAGTCTTCCTCACGGAATCATACTTTACAGATAATGACCCAGACACCACCATCACCATCCCTGGGTATGTCCTGCCCTGTCGCAGTGGAGTTGGCGCACAGTAGGATACAGTCAGGAGGGAGTTGCCCTCAACATTGACTCCAGACCCCATGTAGTCTCATGTCATCAGGTCAAACATGAGCAAGGAAACCTCCTGCTGATGACCACGTCCCACCCTCCCTCAGCTGATGAATCAGGGCTTCTCCATGTTGGACATCATTTGGAGGAAACACTGAGGGTGGTAAAGGTGCAGAATGTACTCTGGGTGGGGACTTCAATGCCCATCGCCAAGAGTGGATCGGTAGCACCACTACTGACCGAGCTGGCTGAGTCCTAAAGGACATAGCTGCTAGACTGGGTCTGCGGCAGGTGGTGAGGGAACCAACAAGAGGGAAAAAACATAGTTGACCTCATCCTCACCAACCGGTTTGCCACAGATGCCAGTCTCCAGCCAATTGCATTCACTCCACATGATATCAAGAAACAGCTGAAGGCACTGGATGCTGTAAAGTCTATGGGCCCTGACAATATTCCAGCAATAGTACTGAAGACTTGTGCTCCAGAACATGCTGTGCCCCTAGCCAAGCTGTTCCAGCGCAGCTACAACACTGGCATCTACCCGGTTGTGTAAGTGAGGGATGCTGGGTGGATGGTGACATGCCCCATTCCAGTTGAATGGGTGCTTGGAAACAGGACAGTGAGAGTAAAGTTTGAAACAGGCCGGGACATCAGCCAGGATACCAGGACAGGATCGGTTACTGCCAAGGGAAGTAAAGAATCAACCGCCTGGAGTCACATATCCACCAAGTCAAGTAACAGCGACAGGTCTCCCTCAGTAAACGGCACTGCTCATCCATGTGGGTTTTTAGGACAATTCAATAGTTTCATGAACTGCATTACTGATACATTTTTGTTTCAAATCCAAATTCATTTCATACTTAGGCATACATTCATAAAGCATAGAATATCCTCGTTTATTAATTATTAATAATCGTGGCACAGAGTCCAACATCAAGCAGGTTATGTTAAGCTTGTATAAGACGTCGGTTAGACATTAGGTGGAAGATTATGTTCAGCCCTCGGCACTACATTTTGGAAAGGGTGTGAAGGCTTTGGAAAGAGTTTACGAGAATGACTCCAGCGATGAGAAACTTTGGTCATGAAGACAGATTCAAGAAGTTGGGAATCACTTCCTTGGGAAAAAGAAGGCTGAGAGGAGATTTGATTGAAGTATTCAGAAACATCAAGCGCCTGCTCAGGGTGATCATGAAAAAAAAACAACTGCTCCCATTGGTGGAACATCGAGAAGCAGAGGACGCAGAATGAAGGTTATTCATAAAAGAAGCAGCATGGGTAGGAGGAAACAGGGTGAGAGGTTCGGCTCTGGAATGCACTGCCTGAGAGTATGGTGGAGGAGGGTCCAGTAAAGGCATTCCAAAGGGAAGTAGGTGATTATTTGAAAAGAAACCACTCTCAGGCTTCCAGGGAGAAGGCAGGACAATAGGCACTAGGGGAAATGCTCATTCAGACAGCTAGGGCAGACTCATGGGCCCAATGGCCTCCTTCTGCTCTGTAAGGGTAGCTGACTCTGTGATTATCTATCTTACAATCTGAAGTGAAGTCTCCAGATTCTCAGTCTCAGATCCTCCGTTAACATAAACACTCTGCTCATTCTCCCCTGAACCTGCTTTTGTGCCTCAAATGCACTAGTGGAAAATACAAAGTGTGTGGTTTCCTGGCAGGTGATGTCTGATGGTTTGCTGTTAATCCCACACATCCGGCTGCTGTTTTTTTTTCCCCTCCTCGTTACTTCCCTTGACCTATTTAAACATTGTCAGCCGTACTCTAATAACCACATACCGTGGCTGTGAGTTTTCTGTCTCTGCAGCTGTGTACAATTCGCAAAGGTTTCTGTTTTCCACACATCAGCGAGGCTCACGGAGCCTTACGTTGAGTAATGGAATTGTCAGGTTAGATAGCGGCAGTGTGACTAGTTAGATTACTCGCACAGAGAGCCTGGGTGGACAGAACGGGCCGAATGGCCTCCTTCTGTGCTGTGAAGGGTCCATGGCTCTATGATTGGGAAATAACACTTCCTCTGCTTGGGGAGTTTAACACACGTCTCGGATTAATCGACCCTGAAACGGATGTAATATTCAATGTGTGTCCATTCCTGCCTTCATATTCCAAAAAAATATAAAATAAAGACTAAGACCTGATCCAACTGAGGTGCTTAAATTGATTAAACCAGGTGGTAGCCTGGATATAGAGAAACCTGACCATAGTTGTCTGTATTGTTTCCCCGTTCTTTGTCACACTGTCTGTATTTGTCTTATTAACCGTCTGGAAGTCTATTTCTCTGTCTCTTTGCCTATCTGTGTCTCTGTCAATCGACTGATACACCTACCTCTCTTTCTAGCGATCAGTTGATCCCTGCCTTTATATAGATGTATCTATCTATCTTTCTGTCTGTCTGTCTGTCTGTCTGTCTATCTATCTATCTGTCTGTCTGTCTATCTCTCTATCCATCTATCTGCCTGTCTATCTATATATCTATCTGCCTTTCTGTCTGTCTATCTATCTATCTATCTATCTATCCATCTATCTATCTCTCTCTGTCTGTCTGCCTATATATCTATCTATCACCCTAACCACCTGAATATCCATTTATCTGTCTATCCATCTGTATGTTTATCTATCTATCTGTCTGTGTGTCTGTCTATCTATCTATTTATCTGTCTATCTATCTATCTATGTCTGTATGTCAGATTTGAGAAGACAACAGGGATCAACATTTGATGATATGTGTTCGCCTTGAACAGAGAGAATGTGTGAAGGTCTAGTTCTGTCGAAGGGTCATGAGGACTCGAAACATCAACTCTTTTCTTCTCTGCCGATGCTGCCAGACCTGCTGAGTTTTTCCAGGTAATTCTGTTTTTATTTTGGATTTCCAGCATCCGCACTTTTTTTGTTTTTAGATTAGAATGTGTGAAGGAATGAGTGGGAGCTGCGAACGAGATGAGTTTGTTTCAAAGAAAGAGGGTGGGGAGGTTGAAAAGCAATACCATGGCAGAAATAAGTTTAAGGAAAAGACAGCAAGAGAAAGAGGAAATAAAAAAGAGAGGTAGAGAGGAAAAAGGGTTAAGGACTGAAATAAAGGCAAAGAGAGAGAGAGAGAGAGAGAGAGAGAAAGGGGGTATGTAAGTGCTGAAGGGGGAGAAGCAAGCGGGAGAGAGAGAGAAAGGGGGTATGTAAGTGCTGAAGGGGGAGAAACAAGAGAGAGAGAAAGGGGGTATGTAAGTGCTGAAGGGGGAGAAGCAAGAGAGAGAGAGAGAGAAAGGGGGTATGTAAGTGCTGAAGGGGGAGAAACAAGAGAGAGAGAGAAAGGGGGGTATGTAAGTGCTGAAGGGGGAGAAACAAGAGAGAGAGAGAGAAAGGGGGGTATGTAAGTGCTGAAGGGGGAGAAACAAGAGAGAGAGAGAGAAAGGGGGGTATGTAAGTGCTGAAGGGGGAGAAACAAGAGAGAGAGAGAGAAAGGGGGTATGTAAGTGCTGAAGGGGGAGAAACAAGGAAAGTGAATTGGGAAAAATAGACTGATGGAAAGAAAGGACAGTAGAAATAAAGTTAGTCTACATGACAAGGGGGGACGACTGAAAGTGAGAAAGGTTTAATGATGGAAAATATTGAATAAAAAAGATGAATAGAGAGAAAGGAGATGTTTTATTAATTTGTTGATGGGACGTGGGCGTCGCTGGTTAGGCCAACGTTCAGTTGACCTTGTTCCGGGGGCATTAAAGAGTCAACCACATTATTTGGGATCTGCAGATCAGGGAAGGGTAACAGATTTCCTTCCCTAAAGGGCATCAGTGAACCTGGTGTGCTTTTTTTAAAGACAATCGTTCCAGGGCCATCCTTAGACTTGATCCCAGCTTTTTAACTGAAGTCAAATTCCACCTCCTGCCGGAGAGGGATTCGGACCTCCAGTTACCCCTAGAGACTCACCCCGGGTTCTACTGGCTTCACCAATACTAGTGACAAAACCCGCCAGGTCACCTGAATTAGAGCCAAATTAACGCAGGAATACAACACTGAACAGAAGGAAATCCAGCTGCAAAACATGGGTTTAACAAACCCACC
This sequence comes from Carcharodon carcharias, assembly GCF_017639515.1. NCBI lineage: Eukaryota > Metazoa > Chordata > Chondrichthyes > Lamniformes > Lamnidae > Carcharodon > Carcharodon carcharias. The sequence continues at coordinate 63,501 of NW_024471108.1, forward strand.
CGGCGGTATGGAGGGAGCAGGGATAACAACTAAACTAAACTGCGGGTACTGCAAATCCAAAACAGAATCAGAATCGGAAATACCTGGTTAAAAAAAAACACTCAGCAGGTGCAGCAGCTCCTCAAGCCAAGTTTATCACCAAAGAAACAACAACAGCAGCTGTCATCCAAACAGACACCAGGTCAACCACAGATGCTGCATTCCGTTACACCACAGAGTGGAAAGCGGGTACCAATGACCCACTTTACAAACCAGGAGGCTGTTCCGAGCTCAGGTTGCAGCACACAACTGAAAGCTCACATCCCACACGCCTTCCGCTTGACTCCTTTCTGTGCAGCTGTGCCAGCGCATTATTTTATTTGTATTTTTTTACCCAGCTCCAGTCTGGTTTTGACTCACTATCAGGAAATGCGAAAGGCACAGGAGGTGAATTCTGAAGCCAAAGCACATCGCCGCCCCTCGCAGGTTTCTGGAATCCTAGAAGTCAACCGTTGCCTCAAGTGAAACGGCACATTTTAATGGTGCAACAGATAACTACATTTCTGCTGGACACTCCTCCCTCCCTCCCTCCCTCCCGGACAGACTCGAATGCCATTGCTTAGATTTTTATACACTTAGCACCTCCCCCTTCAAATAAAGATTTTGGAGGAGTCGGCGAATTCTTGGCAAAAGGGTGAAGGGAGGGGGTTTACGTATCAGATTGTGAGAGACAAGAGTGAGAGAAGGGCTTAGACGGAATAAAGCTGTAGTGAATAACAGGCCGGAAAAGAGAAATAGAGCGAGAGAGAGAAGTGGGGAGGGAAGGGGTGAGAGAAAGAGAGAGAGAGAGAGAGAGAGATACAGAGGGATAGAATCAGTGTAGATTACGGGAATGGAGAGAGATAGAATCAGTGTAGATTACGGGAATGGAGAGAGATAGAATAAGTGGAAATGGGAACTTGTAGATTGAAAGACTGAGGAACGAGAGAGACATCCAGAAATAGAAAGTGAATGCAAGAGGAAACATTTAGTAAGAGAGAGTGTGTAGTGGATAAAGTGAGAGAGAGAGAGAGAGAGAGAGGAGGGTGCGGGCAGGGAATGGAAACTGAGAGAAGCGATGGATAGACACACGGAAAAGTAGATGGAGACAGAATACAAATGAAGAGACAGAAAGAAAGTGAGTGAGAAGGGAAAGAGAGAGAGAGAGGTAGGGAAGAAGTGTGAGGCAGACGGTAGAACAAGAGATGGAGATAGTGGTGGTAAAGAATAGAGATAGAAGCAGGGCTCAGAAAGACAGAGACACGGGGAGTCTAGGGAGACAGAGAAAGAGGCTGAAGGATTTACAACAGAGAGCTGATATTGTGGAATAAAGAGAATTCCTGGAATAGATGGAAATTAGAAGAGACTCTCCCTGCGAGAACAAGTTCTGAGTTACTGAAACGCTCAATGCTAGAAACTTTCCAACACTCGTTCAATAATTCAATCGCTTACATGTGCATCAATAACTCTCTTAAACACAGTCTCATGTAATCTCTGCGTCCAATGAGATTTTTTCTTTTTACAATATTGCAGCATGTCCTAGTCAGCTTTCATTCTTAGCCAATGGACAGGACAGGCCTGGCTGGGACACTTTATTGCAATAATATGGAGAAGGCCCAGGGAGGCCTTGACAAAGGTCTTTACACTTAGAAATGGGTTTGAGAGGGTCAACATAGAGAAGATGTTTCCATTTATGTGAGAGAACAGAACTGGAGGTGGGGTGGGGGGGATCTGGCATAATATAACACAGCCAACCGGAAAATCCAATCGGGCATTTAGGATAAACCCCCCTTACACAGAGAATGGCGAGAATGTGGAACTTTTTTTACCACGGGCAGTGATTGAGGAGAGATAGTGTGGATGTGATAGGGAGAGGGATAGGGTGGGAGGTGGGGGGGACTTGACCGATGTCTTGAACATGTCTGGGGTAGATGCAGAGGTGTTCCTGCTTGCAGGGTAGAGCACATTAGGAGGTATCAATATGCAATTGGAAGCAAGCCCAATAGGGAATTCAGGAGAAGATATTTGTTCCAAACCAGAATGTAGTGAGAACTTGGAACTGGCTGCCACAGTTAAGGTAAATTGGAAGGTTGCGTTTCAAGGGGAAGTGGGATGAAGACCTGCACGGGGAAGCAAAAGAATGGTGTGTTGGGCAAAGAGGTGCTGGAAATGGAGAGGGTTTGGGAGAAGACATGTGTGGAAAATAAACACTGGCATGGACCAGCCGGGTGAATTGGCCTGGGCGGGTCTTGAAATTTCATGTATTTCTAAGGAGTTAGGACCCAGATCACTCATCATCTCAGTGAATGCCGGAATAGGCTGGGGATGGGGGTGTTATGAGGGGACGCTAACTAGACTTGTTCTCTTTGTTCACTGGTATTTATATACATTGCCTAAAGAGCGGTTAAACACAGAGGTCAGCAGGACTGTCCTTTCCCAGCAATATTACTTTGCGCCATATTTTTTGTGGAAAAATAGGGACCATACCCACATGACATCATCCATCTCGTACATGGACAATCGAGGTTCGAGCAAACCATGGGAAAAGAAGAGGGGTGTTGTGTGTCCCATTGGCTATAACTGGTAAGTAGGTTGTCCAAGTTCAGAACCGACAGGCGGGTTTGCAGTCCAGGGCTACAAGGAGCAAAGGCCTGAGCACATAAACCAGAGACCAAGGGGAGAGCCTGGCGTAGTGATAGTGCTGCTTAACTATGCTAATCTACAGGCCCAGGCTGATGTGCGGACTTGGGGCCAAGTGTCACCAAAGCAACATGGGGTCTTTCAATTTAGTTAACACATCTATAATTAAAAAGCCAGCCTCAGTAAGGATGACCTTGAACAAAACATCTGGGTCACTCCTTCAGTGAAGGAAATCTGCTGTCCTATCCTGGTCTGGCCACTATGTGCGTCCAGATGCAAAGCATTGCAGTTGACTCTGAGTTGCCACTGGAAATGGCCTAGAGGACAAGTCAGTCATATCAGTCAGGTCAACGTCTGACAGGAGTGAAACGGAATGGACCATCCAGCATCCACAGCAGAACTGGAAGAAGCAGCGGCACACCTAGCCTCACCAACCCTGCAAAGTCCTCCTTATTCACATCTGGGAGCTTGTGCCAAAGACTAGTCCCCAGCATCACAGGTGCCAGTCTTCAGACAATTCGATTCAATCCATGTGACATCAGGAAAGTGCTGAAGACACTGAATACTGCAAAGGCTATGGGCCCTGACAATATTCCAGCAATAGTACTGAAGACTTGTGCTCCAGAACTTGCTGCACCCCTAGCCAAGCTGTTCCAGTACAGCCACAACACTGGCATCTACCCAGCTATGTGTAAAATGGCCCAGGTATGTCCTGTACACAAAAATCAGGACAAATCCAGCCCAACGAATTACCGCCCCATCAGTCTAACCTCGAACATCAATAAAGTGAAGTATAGAGTCATCAACAGTGCTATCAAGCTGCACTTGCTTAGCAATAACCTGCTCACTGATGCCCAGTTTGGGTTCCACCAGGGCCACTCAGCTCCTGATCTCATTACAGCCTTGGTTCAAACATGGACAAAAGAGCTGAACTCCTGAGGTGAGGTGAGAGTGACTGCCCTTGACATCAAGGCAGCATTTGACCGAGTGTAGCATCAAGGAGCCCCAGCAAAACTGGAGTCAATGGGAATCAGGGGGAAAACTCTCCACTGGTTGGAGCCATACCTAGCACAAAGGAAGATGGTTGTGGTTGTTGGAGGTCAGTCATCTCAGCTCCAGGACATCACTGCAGGAGTTCCTCAGGGTAGTGTCCTCGGCCCAACCATCTTCAGCTGCTTCATCAATGACCTTCCTTCCATCATAAGGTCAGAAGTGGGGATGTTTGCTGATGATTCACAATGTTCAGCACCATTTGTGACTCCTCAGGTACTGAAGCAGCCCATGTCCAAATGCAGCAAAACCTGGACAATATCCAGGCTCAGGGCTGACAAGTGGCAAGTAACATTCTTACCACACAAGTGTCAGGCAATGACCATCTCCAACAAATGAGAAACTAACCATCGCCCTTCGACATTCAATGACATCACCATCACTGAACTCCCCCCTATCAACACCCTGGGTGGTTACCATTGAGCAGAAACTGAACTGGACTAGCTATATAAATACCATGGCTACAAGAGCAGGTCAGAGGCTGGGAATCCTGTGACAAGTAACTCACCTCCTGACTCCCCAAAACTTGTCCACAAGGCACAAGTCAGGAGTGTGATGAAATATGCTCCACTTGCCTGAATGAGTGCAGCTCCCACAACACTCAAGAAGCTCGACACCATCCAGGACAAAGCGGCCCACATGATTGGCGTGACTTCCACAAACATTCACTCCCTCCATCACCGACGCACAGTAACAGCAGTGTGTGTACCATCTACAAGATGCACTGCAGGAATTCACCAAGGCTCCTTCGACAGCCCCTTCCAAACCCAGGACCACTATCATCTAGAAGGACAAGGGCAGCAGACACATGGGAACACAGTATTTATATGGCTAGTCCAGTTCAGTTTCTGCTCAATGGTAACCCTCAGGATGTTGATAAGGGGGATTCAGTGATGGTGACGCCAAGTTCCCTTCCATTACACTCATCATTCTGACATCAAAATATACTGCCATTCCTTCACTGCTGGGTCAAAATCCTGGAATTACCTCTCTACCAATGCTATGGGTTTACATGCACCCCATGCACTACAGCGGTTGAAGAGGCAGCTCAACACCACCTCCTCAAGAGCAAGTGTGGATGGGCAACAAATGCTGGCCTAGCATCCGGTAAATCAATATGAAAATCAACAGCCTGAAATACTCACAGTCACCTAATCATGCCTTCAGGGCAGTGACCCAGACACTACCAGCAGCATCCTTTGGTATGCTGTGCCGACAGATCAGATGCATCACAAGTAGCAGGATAGTGGTATAGTTGTTCTGGGTCTCCTCAACACTCCATGAAGTCTCGCTCCATCAGATGAAACATGAACGTGTAAACTTCCCCTCAGCTAATGAATCAGTATTCCTCCATACTGAACACCAATCTGAGGATCTGGTGGCAAGGCCCAGGGTAGATTCAGGGAGTGGGACTTCAAAATTCGTCACCAAACGTAGTCCTGGAGCTCCACCACTCACTGATCTGCCCGAGTCCTGAACGGCATAGCTGATAGATTGGGGTTGTGGAAATTGGTGAGGGAGTGGGCAGAGGTAAAACAAAATGACTTGCCCTAGCTGTCACCACTCTACATCTCGCAGATATATCTCTCCATGCTAGTATTGTTAGGACTGACCACCGCACGGTGCTTTTGGAGACTATGGTCTTCAGGTTGAGGATAGCCTCCGCTGAATTGTGTGGTAGTACCACAGTGATAAATAGGATAAATCTCAGACACATCCAGAAACTCAAACTTGGGTTCCCCGAGGCACTGTGCAACATCAACATCAAATGAACTGTCTTATACTACAGTCCCTAATGGGGGTTAGGGATTGGGGCGGAAGTAGCGTAGTCATATTGTCACTGGGCTAGTAATCCAGAGAGCCAGAGTAACCCTCGGGGGACCTGGGCTCCAACCTGGCAGATGGTGAAACTGGAATTGAAAGTTTAATGGTAACCATGAAACCATTGTCGATTATTCGAAATGCCCACGTGGTTCACTAATGTCCTGAAGAGAATGAAAACTGCCATCTTTACCTGGTCCAGCCTACACGTGACTCCAGGCCTAAAGCAAGGTGGTCAATTCTTAAATGGCCCCAAATGGATGGGCAATAAATGCTGGCCTAACTAGCACCGTCCCCATCCCATGAACAAATCATTATATAAAAGAAAACCTCCCACTCTAACAGCACCAGCAAGCCAAGGGAACACACTTGGTTCAATGAAGGGTACATGGTGGGGGGAGGGTGGGGGGAGTGCGGGGGGGGTACATAAGCTGCACCAAGCATACCAAACATTAGGTGCCCACCTGGAGAAGCTGCTACACGGGATTATTCTCATGTCATATTGCCTTAGCAGCAAGAGCAAAGCGATCCCAAAACCAGCAGGTCAAATCAAAGCTCTTCAGTCCTGTCACATCTAGTCGTGAATGGTAATTAACAAATAAACAACAAACAAGGGTGGGGGGAGGGGAGCTTCACAAATATCCCCATCCTCAATGGCGGGGGGCACAAGTAAATGAGTGCAAAATGGAAGGGAGAAGCATTGCCACAATCTTCAGCCAGATGTGAGAAGTGGATTCTCCATCTTGGCCTCCTGCAGGTTCACAGGTGCCAGTTTCCAGCTGCGTCATTTCAAGGAAGGGCTGAAGGGTCTGGATACTGTACAGATTACAGTAAAGGCCCTGACAACATTCATGCAGTGGTAATGAAGAATCATGCTCCAGATCGAGCTGCTCCCTTATCCAGTATAGCCACAACTCTGTCATCTATCTGGCAATGTGGAGAGTTTCCCAGACATATGCAGGACACATACAGCCCTCCCAATCCCAGCCCCTCAGCATGCTCTCGGCTATCAGCAAAGTGATGGGAGGTGTCGACACCTGTGCTATCAGACAGCACTTATGCAACAGTCAATTGCTCACTGATATTCGGTTTGGATTCTGTCAGGTCCATTCAGCCCTTCACCCCATTATAGCCTTGGTCCAACCATAGGACTCAGCCCTTCACCCCATTATAGCCTTGGTCCAACCATAGGAAAAAAGATCTGAGAGCAAGAGGGTCAGGGGAGTGTTACTCACTTGAGATCAAGAGAACATTCGACCCAGTCTGACATCAACCAAACCCAGCAAAGCTGAGGTCAATGGGGATTGGGGGGAACCTCCACCAGTAATCATGCATAAAGCAAAGGCTGTGGTTGTGGGAGGTCAATCATCTCAGTCCCAGGACCTCACTGCAGGAGTTGCTCAGGAGAGTATCCTAGGCACAAGCATCTTCAGCTGTTTCTTCAATGGCCTTCCCTCCATCACCAAGGTAAGAAGTGGGCCAGCTCACTGATGCTTTCACAATGTCCAATGCCTCCTCGGGTACTGCAGCTGCCCCATGTCCTTATGTAGCTGAATCTGGGCAACTTTCAGGCTTTGAACTGACTGAGTTGCAACTGACAATCCCGCCACAGCATTGCCCGGTAAGAGCCATCTGTAAACTACAAGAGTTAATCCTTGTGATTCAGAGAGCCTGGTGGTGCCTGAGTGAATGACCTTCTGAAGGCTTTGTACATCCAGAGACACACCAGGGCCGATGAAACACACACTTGGGTCATTTTCTGCAGCTTTTTATTCCCTGAGACAGGTCTGAAGCTGGAGAGTGTCGCCTGGGGGATAGGTTCTTATCGCCTGCCACAGGAGTATCTGAATCATGTGCACGTTGACATTCAACTTGCTTGGGTTGCGGAATGAATGCACCTTCCCTGCCCTCCGTACCCTGGGGGTGGGACTGGAACCCAGCGGTAGAGAGGTTGCCCACTGGGCTATCCCACCCCCTCCACTGTGGACCGGTCATGTAGAAATAGGAAACTGTTTAACCCACTCAAAACTTACATGGGATTGAGTGATGTCCATTAGCCTCGGGAGATTGTCATCAGTGGAATCTTTATCCCCTTTGGGGGCCTGTTTCTGGGCATCCAAAATACCGAGGGAAGCAGATGCACCTCAACTCAATGTTCCCAGCTTTGCTCCATACCTGGGGATTGTCTCACCCAACCGCCAGCTGTCTGCACATTTTGAGCTTGCTAAAGAATACTCTGCTAGGCAGAGAACTGAAATAACGGTGGAGAGAAACGGTTTCCTTCACAAAAAATATTCTCTTTATTTCTTAAACAACGAGCAAAAAAAAAATAAAAGCTTCAAAACCCAAGCGAGCTGTCAATACCCGAGCTAGTGAGAGCGGTCCAGCAAAGTCTGGCCGATTCTGAGCCCTGCGCTATTGGTGAGGAGCATTCTGAAACCAGCAATAACATGTGTGCATTACTAGAAACGGGGAAATACAAGGTTACTGGTTGAGCAAAATAACATTTCAATCCCTCCCAACTCGCTGCTTCTTCAGACTAAGCACAGCCTTATTAGAAAGGAACCCGAGATGAGGGACTCAGAAGATAGACTGAGGAATGAGCAGACAAGAATGATGTGGCAGCACATGCACCTTGGGCTCCAGTCGCGTTGCAAGATTTTTTTTTTTGATTATATTTACATCTTCAAAGAATCCCGTCTACAAATTGGGAATCAATGCAATAGCCAAAGAAAAGTTGCGCAACCCTCAAAGCTATAACCGATTTAGATAAGAGCATAAAGAAATGTGGAGAACAGGAAATGGCTTATTCCAGTGGAAAAGACAGAGTAGGCTATAAATTCTCTTCGCTATTCTCCGTGGGGTCGAAAGAGCTTTAGGACCATCCACCGACACTACAGCGCCGAAGGAATTCAAAGGGCGAAAATCGTTCCCTAGGTTTTCACAATGTGCTTGTTCTCACTCTCCACCCTTTCTCATGTGTTGCACCTTTTGCCATGTCATTGAGTTCATTAATAGTCGCTGGTCAGTCGAACCTCTTGCCGTAGGACGTCTAATATAAGATAAAAATGAAAGATGGTGTTAATATCAGCAGAGAATCAGGATGATACAGCAGAGAAGGAGCCCATTCTGCCCATCATGCTTATACATAGACTTTCAAAGACCTAGACAAGCGCCCCCACTTCCCTGCTCCTTATGGATGGCCCTGATTCCATCCCGGCAAGGACTTACCCAAATTAATGTGTAAAGTTACTACTGGATCTGATTCTACCTCCCCTCCAGGCAGAGCATTTCACATCTCAAAAAAAAAAGCTGCAAAAGCGAACTGTAAAACATAAACTGCCCCTCTGCCTCTTTTTGCAATCAGATATCTGTGTCCCCTAGGCTTACCGAGCCCCCTCTCACTGGGAATATTATCATGAGTTATACTATCAAAACCCTTCCTGATGTGAACTCCTGTATCTAATCTGCCCTAAAGCTTCTTTGCTACAAGGAGGTTGTCCAGACTCTGCTCATACCTGAGGCATCTAATTCCCTCTCGCATACTCCCCAAGGTTTTAACAATTCACATGGACACACCCCCCCCACCCCGCCCCCCACATTCTTCCTGTCAAATTTGGTCCATTCACGCTCTCTTTTTTGCGTTAAACTGCATGTTTGACTTGGCTGACGAGTCTTGAACTTGAACTCAGGGCCTTCGTATAAGCAGGCGGCCATTTAAGATAGAACTGATGGTTCGCCCCTTCTCACGCATAATTGCAATTTTCTACATCAGAAATAATTAACTGCTCGGGCTTTGAATATATTCAAAACAAAGACCCAGAGATTTTTGGATACTAAGGGGATCAGGTGATGGGGAATGCTTCGGGATGCATTATCTGGAGTTGTTCTTGTTTCATATTGGAATGCCATAGAGTAACAGATGGCCTACTCTGGCTATGATTTCTCATGTCCTTATGATTCCACGAAGAGTTGCTGGGGCAATTAGCTTTGATGGGTAAGATAGTTAAACACACAAGTAGGAAAGAAATAGAAAAATGCAATTCTATGGTCCTCAGTTTACAATTGTTCGGTTTATAATTTTTTATGCTTTAGGATTCCACCTTTTGTTGACAATATTATTATATTTTCAGTGTGGCTTTGAGTTAAGGTTAATTGAAATGGGTCCTGCAGCTGGTTACCTGGTCAGCCTGGGCTGGAGGCAATGACTATCCAGCATAATAGTCACCAGGAAAGTCAATCCTGGCCTCAGAAGATGTTCGGCTTGGAATGTTGAAAGGAAGTTACCCACTGGAAGCTGGGACTGTGTGTTATCGGAAATGGAACTCTGTTTAGATGGTGATTTGGTGGAAGCATATCAAAGGACCGGTTATTTCCATAGCGCAAAGTTTAAGTTGCCCACAGAAAGGGAAATAATTGAGCCTGTAGTGTTTTATGTTGGTAATCTGTCGCAGTAAAGGCTTTAAAACCTGGACTCTTGGTAAATCGTTCTTTCAGCTAATGACAGTTCAAAGGTGCATTTAAACGTTATTGTTCCTGTGGGGATTGTGTGGCTGAGGATTTAGATGAAATGGGGTGTGGTTACGGTGACACTGGGAACATTTGGGTACAAAGTGGGATGCTATACTTTCTATGTAACTATTTGAGTGGACAGATGGGCTTTTCCAACAATGTCAAGTGCACCGGCAGCAGTGGGAGTTAACTTGGAATGGAGTCTTGGCTGAGAAAATCTATAACAGGGGATGACACTGATGGGTAGGTTCTCAAGGAGGGAAAAATGCTTATTGTTGGGTTTCCTTGAAGATACTAACTTGTTGCATGCAATGCTTATTTTTAAGATCAGTTGAATCTTACCTTAGTTTTCCAGACACACGTTGACACGAATATAGCATACAATATGCTTTTGCAGAGCACAATAAGGTATGTCAACTTTGCTGCCCCCATGCTTTGAATTTTCGATTCTGTGGAGTGGATATGATGAAAGCATTTGATGACACTTTGGTTGGCTTGCAGTAAGAAATGCTTATGCTGGCAGATTTTATGCATTTCCAAATCAGCTGCCCAGAGATAGATAGATAGTTATATAGGTAGATAGATAGGTAGGTAGGTAGGTAGAGAGATAGATAGAGAGATAGATAGATAGATAGATAGATAGGTAGGTAGATAGATAGATAGATAGATAGGTAGAGAGATAGATAGATAGATAGGTAGAGAGATAGAGAGATAGATAGATAGATAGATAGATAGATAGATAGATAGATAGATGGATAGATATATAGATAGATAGAGATAGATAGATAGGTAGATAGGTAGAGATAGATAGGTAGAGAGATAGATAGATAGATAGATAGATATAGAGATAGATAGATAAATAAGTAGAGAGATAGATAGATAGGTAGATAGGTAGAGAGATAGATAGATAGATAGATAGATAGATAGATAGATAGATAGATAGATAGATAGATGGGCAGATGGATAGATAGATAGATAGATAGATAGAGAGATAGAAAACGACATAAGCCCCTATGATGCAAGCAATGTCACTGAGGAATGTTTCACTACAGCACGCCTGCTCCAGCAACTTGTCATATCCAACACCAGAAGACTTTTGTTCCTGTAAGGCTCTATAGGAGAAAATGATACATGTCCCAAAATATTAGACTAGAATATAAAAGCAGGGATGTGCTGCTGAGGCTTTATAAGGCTCTGGTCAGACCACATTTAGAATATTGTGAGCAATTTTGGGCCCCGTATCTCAGGAAGGATGTGCTGGCCCTGGAGAGGGTCCAGAGGAGGTTCAAGAGAACGATCCCAGGAATGAAAGGCTTAACATATGAGGAACGTTTGAGGACTCTGGGTCTATACTCGATGGAGTTTAGAAGGATGAGGGGGGATCTGATTGAAACTTACAGAGTACTGAAAGGCCTGGATAGAGTGGACGTGGGGAAGATGTTTCCATTAGTAGGAGAGACTAGGACTCGAGGGCACAGCCTCAGAGTAAAGGGAAGACCTTTTAGAACAGAGATGAGGAGAAACTTCTTTAGCCAGAGAGTGGTGAATCTATGGAACTCATTGCCACAGAAGGCTGTGGAGGCCAGGTCATTGAGTGTATTTAAGAGCGAGATAGATAGGTTCTTAATTGGTAAGGGGATCACAGGTTACAGGGAGAAGGCGGGAGAATGGGGTTGAGAAACTTCTCAGCCATGATTGAATGGTGGAGCAGACTCGATGGGCCGAATGGCCTAATTTCGGCTCCTATGTCTTATGGTCTTATCATCTTATTACGCAATATCTGAATTTGGATCTCAGTCATGCTCGAGTTCAGAGTCAGCATCGCCTGTGAGCAGCGCTCACTCAGTCATGAGATCATGGGTTGAAGTCCCTGTACAGAGAATTGAGCCCTGGGATCCAGGCCAACACTCTCAATGGCAGCAGAGAGAGAGTGTGCTACACAACAGGAGGAGTTATCTTTAAGGTAGGATCCCTCCCTGTCAAATTAACGGAAGTATTGGGTGCTCCGCAGTGTCCTGGACCAACAGACAACACAAGCAAAAAAGACATGTTGAGGCTACTGAGTGTCATAGAGTTATTAGGGCACAGAAGACAATCCACTGAGTCATCGAACTGATGGCAGCTGTCTGTAGATAAGTCATTAGGCCCATTCCCCGCCTCTATCCTCTTGGCACTGCGAAGTTTATTATTCTCAAGTACACATCCCATTTCATTGTGAAATGATTGATGACCATGGTTCCCATTCCTATCACCCCTGAAAGCAACAAGTTCCAGTTCACTACTGGTTGCCGCATTAATTAAAAAAAACTCCCTCGCATCCTCCCTGCATCTCTTGCCCATAACCGTAAGCCTTTGCCCGCTACCCCTTGTACCATCAACCAATGGGGACAGGATTCCAATGTTCTTTCTTCCTGTCTAACTCTGCCATAATCTTCTGCAGCCCCATTGGGCCTCAACTCAATCTCCTTTAGCTCCGAGGCATCTTTCACCCAACCTCAGAGCTAACATCACACTCCAGGTACCATTCCAGTGAATACCCTCCCACAGCCTGTCAGGCATTAGGAATCCCGCAGAAGCAAATGGAGACTCACCTTCAGTAATACCGCAGATTTCTGAAATAAATGCAAAACAAACAGGCATTTAACATTAGAACATGGTATAAAATCATTGAGTTTATACAGACTATCACAGTTGCAATTTGCAGTGCCCTCTGACATACCATGAAAGCTGTTGGGTTTCTGTTTTATATATTGAGGCTCCCTGTTCTGTTCCTATATTGCCCTGTTTATTTATCTAATGATTTTGTTAATTGCTTTATTAATGAATGATTGATTGATTGATTTTTTTCTGCTCTGTTACCCATTAAGTTAGCGCCCAGGCGCTATATAAAAGCAAGTTTAGCTTTGGTTGAAGCTAAGATTAAATGGCATAGATCTCACTTTTGGACCTACCGGCTTTGATGGCTAACGTTACATTTTGTGTCTCAGCCGTGATTCCGTTGGCGTAGTGAGACACTTGGCACTCAACCCTCTTAGACTGGGCCCATTGCTGGTCCTCCAGTCTCAGGCGGCTGCTGATGCTGTAGGATGTCTTGTTCGCCGTTGCGATGGAGTTGGGGTCGGTGTGAACATTTGGGCCATTGGCATGCTTCTGATCATCGACCAACCAGGAGATCTGAATGTTGTCAGGGTAGAAGTTGCTGACCAGGCAAACCACTGTCGCTTTCTTTTTCTCTCTAATCTCAGCGGCCGAAGGATGGAAGAGATCGACTTTTGGCTTTCGAACCCCGTGTTCTACGATGGAATTAAACAATAACAGCAACAGCAAAGAGAGAGAGAACAATGGAGATAACCTGGGGCACAGTGAAACTCTCCTGATACATCAGACAATGCACCTTTCACTCATAGCTGGATAAATTAGCCATGTGAAAACTCTAAAATACTCTTTTTTCCTGGTCGTCAACAATGGATGACATAAAACTTGGGAGAATTGTAAACCGTGAGGAGGACAGGGGAGAACTTCAAAGGGACATTGACACATTGGTGAAACGGGCAGAGAGGTGGCAGATGGAGTTCAATGCGGAGAGGTGTGAGGTGATGCACTTTGGTACAAAAAAACATGGTATAAAGTAAAGGATACTATTCTAAAGGGTGTGCAGGAACAGAGGGACCTGGGTGTACGTGGACATAATCCATTGAAAATGGCAGGACAAGTAAAGAGAGCTGTTTCTAAAGCATACAGTATTCTATTAATAGTGCCATAGGATGTAAGAGCAGGGAGCTTTTAATGAACTTATATAAGACACTGGTTAGACCTCAGCTGGAGTATTGTGGACTCTTTTTCCTGACCGTCACAGAACCCCTCAGTCATGCAACATCGAATCAGTTTCCAAGCTGCGAGTGCTTTGTGCGTTTTAACTAAGCAGGTGGTGAACTGGTCATCAGAATCTTTACCTTCAGGCTGAGCAAAGTGCAATTTGTCTCGTTGTCCAGGATATTCTCCTGTGGATTTGAAATGTGCTATCTGAACCCTGGGCCAATGTGTCCACCAATGTATGGAAGCATCACTCACACGGTTAGATGATTCAGCACCCTTGCCAATAAGGAGGGAATATGCTGAGCCTGTATAAAACTCCACTTAGGCCATACCCGTTATTATGTTTGGTTCTGATCAGCTCAGTTTAGGAAGAGTGGGAAGGGACTTGGAGGCTGTGCAGAGCACATTTTAAAGGAAGGGTTCCAGGAATGTGGGATTGCACCTATGGTGTTAGGTTGGAGTAGCTGCATTTGTTATCCCTGTGGGGGGAAAGGGTGTTGAGCGAGATTTAATAGGTGTGTACACGATTATGACAGATTGTGCTCAGAGAAACTGTGGATGCAGTAGGGCCATGAGGCACCGAGATAAGGTTTTGGACAAGAGATTTAGAAAACGTGAGGAAAATCTTTTTATTTTACACATGGCGAGTGTTAATGCATTGAGGCTTCAACATATTAAGCATTTGATCTGTACGTGATAGAGAATGTGGTTCCCACTGTGTTGGGGGTGGGGGGGGGGGGGTGGTGGTAGGTAAGAGAGATTAAAACTAGCGGTGCATTAGTGTAAAATCACCACCAGCAAATACAATTGAAATTTGAGGTGAATGCTTATTCATCCAGACTAGTGAGGATGTGGAATTCACTCCCACGGGTGAGGTGGGGGGGAGGGTGGGGTGGGGTGTGTGTGTGTGTGTGTGTGGGGGGGGGGTGGGTGGGTGGGTGGGGAGGGGGCAAGGGGGAGGAGGCCGGGCGGTGCAGTTGGAGGCAAATCGCCCAGACGCTTTCAAGGGGAACCTGGATGAAGACATGAGGGATAAATGATGTGTTGTGGGTTCGATGAGAAGTGACTGGATGAGACTCTTGTGAAGCCTGAACGCAGGGACAGAAGAGTTGGTTCCATTGGCCATAATCTACACCTTGCATTCGATATATTTAGCCTGAGTCCATATTTCACAACCAGAAAGCCATGGCATCTCTCTCTCTCTCTCTCTCTGATTTTTGGAAGTCTGTAGTGCCAGTACACTTTTACTTGATTGACCCTGACTTGGCCACACCACTTAACACAATGGCACAGTGAGTTGAAATGCATACCACCTTAATAAAACACAACTACAGTGAAAAATACCCATCCAAATATGGAAATCATTCGCCTGCACTGTGCCTACAGTCGACGCCTTGGAACTGTCGTCTCTAGTTTTATAGGTGGGAGGAATGTGTGTATTACAGAAAGAACTTCACCACCTCGGCCCAAATTTCGAGTCAAGTTCGTATGTTTTTTTTAATGAGTGGCCAATATTGTAGTTTTGAAGTATGCTGGAGTCAATTTGCGCACAGCCAAATGACCATACAGCCCCTTTTCTTAACTGATGTTGTTTGAGTGACACTGGGACCAGGGACATTGAGGGGGAATAATCTGATCTTACTCGAATAGCGGGCTTGGGGCTGCTTTACCTCCACCGGAGAGGGGCAGGTTCAAGGACTATATATCACAGGGAGGGCACCACTAACAGTGCGGCACCCTCCCAGCTTCTGATCCTCCGAAAATATGCAGGAATCGGCCAACACTGATCGTCCGCCAGTGGAGCGCTCCCTCACAACTGTCCCCTCCAGCAGTGCGGCACCCTCCCAGCTTCTGACCCTCCGACAAGGCAGCGCTTCCCTTGGCTTAGACGCTTCTAACTTACAAAGGCCCTGAGCCAAAGTTTAGTTTTGTTCCAACAACTGACCCTTTGTTGCGACTTCGCTGCTGGACTTTAATTATATTTACCTCACGTTTTGTGTGTTCTGAATGAGGCTCTGCCCTTCTGTTGTTATTGTACTTTATGATAAGCGCATTACAAATAGCAAAATAGCCATCATCCCCTCCCTATGGTGAAAAATGCAGCTACTCCCGTGTCTCCATCTTACTGAAGCCCCTCCTCCTCGGCACCTTTCCCCGTCTACGGGACCTTTACTTGCTAAACTGCGGTGGCCATGAACCAGCCCAGGGCCGACTGAATGTTCTGTAACCAAAGGTATGCATTTACCTAACGTCGTTAATATGGTTAAAAAGAGGCCCTCAGTATGGAGACAAAACCAGGCAACCATTGGCTGGCATGTTGGATCACTAACAATCATGACAAATATTTGCATCTGTTATCAAACCCACAGCTGCACTTTCCTCCCTGAGTTTTAGTTTCTTTTTTAAAATCAATAAATTACCCGCAGTAGTTGAGCAGTGCCTCTCGGAGTTATTTTTCCCCATTTCTATTGAGCATTGGAATATGAAATTGTTTAATTATTACATATTTATCACTGTTGATGTTGTACCATCGCCGAAGCTGAGAAATGAGCTTGATCCAGAGCACAGCGTTAGAAAGCAGTATCAATATTCCTGGGCCCTGACCATTGCAAGATAAGATTTGAGATCACTCTCTGATTCGCTTCAACAATCTTCACTCAACTCATTTGCAATATCCATATGGTTGTGACTTTTTTCTGCGCTGTTGGATTTTAGAGTGAGGCCCTTTGAAAGCTGAGAAATTATGGCAAACGTATATACAAGATTTTAGTGGGACACTTGGACTGTGCAGAATTTAGTTTTCTATAAACACTGCTGGGATTGATGTTGGGATTGTTTGGTATCATCATAAAACAGATAAACAATCCTAAAATAAAAATAAATCGGTTATATTCTTAATGAGCTTCCAGGAACGCTCTTATGCGGCAACATATCAGAATTGCTCGGTTAATTTTCGTCAGCAGACCAGTTCCTAGGTTTGATTAGATTCATTGCTTTCAGTCTTCCCTAGTGTGAGTTCTACTGTCTCCAATTAGTCTCCCGGGAACATAATCTCAGAAATGTCTCATAGTGTGTAAAAAAAAATGCCAAACGTAGTGAGTCTTATTCCATCGAAAACCCCAAGTCAGTCAACCTCACGAGCTCCTCCGTTTGTTCAACCTCATATAACATTTTCCAAATAGCTTGCAAAGTATAATCAGCTTGGCGGTGCTTTCAATCCTAATTGAAATACGGGAATGCAAAGTACAGCGCAGTTAATGAACATAGCGATATAGTATTCAATAGTTTAAAACATCAATGCTTATGGGGGGGGATAGTGGACTAGTAATATCGAAGTGCAGGATGATGTTCTCACGACACTGGCAACTGCTGCAAATTGCAATCAATAATTCATTAAAAAAAGATTGATTAAGAGACGTATGGAATAGAAATCTAGCCCCGGGGGCAACGGACGTAGCATCATCATCGATTATAGCACCAAAGAAACCCCTCTTGTTCACTAGTGCCCTTCAGGGAAGCAAATCTTACAGCCTAGACTCTTCTGGCCTCGATGTGCTCGCAGGCCCACAAACAGTGTATTTGGCCCTTGACTGTTCTCAGTTAGGGATGGGTGACAAACGCTATAGCCGTGTCAGAGGTGACCCCATCCCATGAGAAAATGTGGGGGGAAAAAACAACAATGCCCGTTACATTTACCTACCCAGCACTGTCACTTTGGTATCCTGAGTAAAATATAACGGATTATTGTTCCCGTAACACAGTGTCACACTCCCATTACAGAACCGGTAATCATCAACAGTCTGTAGGACCGAGAGGCGGTCATGCATCCCTTCCAGTCGGTTACATAAACCAATGACTGATCTGCAGCTCACTCCAATTTATTAGCCTGAAGCATATATCTCTTTTTTTTTACCCCCAATACTCAAAGCGACTATCCCTATCAGACTTGGAAGGCCCAACTGACTCCGACCACTCCCCTCACCCCCCCATGGATAGCTCTAACTTTAAGGCAATGCGCTCTGGTAGTGCATTTTCCTACTAGTGCGGAGCTTGGCCAAGTTCAACAAAGGATTTTCCATCAGAATGTCGGCTAGAAATCCCAGTTTATTTGGTACTTCATTTCAGTTGGATATAAAAACATCCTTACACTTTAAATGAGCAAATGAGATTTGCGATCTTCGCGCTAATAACTGAAATGCTGACGTGTATTTGCCTATTACAGAATGTAACATTAGATTATCAAATCCTTTAAACCGACGACGCTGAAGTCGTACTGGCCACATTAAATCAAGTCTTGCAATTAATAACATAACAGTCATTGTAATGACGTTATTCTTCTTAATGCCCCAAATCAACACCCCAAATCCATAAATTGAAGAATTTTGAATCTGATGCCTCCATCTCACGGTGGTAATGGGTTCTTGAAAATGTTTAAAGGATTCTTTCTTTAAATATTTTTAGTCTTCATGTGCTTTTCTTTCAGTCTCTTGGTTTTTCTATTTCTCTCTCCGAATCATGTTTTCTCTCTTTGTGTTTACTTGTTGCTCTGCAGTTGATATTGCGCCACTTTATTCTGCCCCTTTGCCTTCATTCTCTTTTGTTTAACCCTGTTTTGATTCAACACTTTTGTTCCTGTGGTTCACTGAGGTCCCAGAACACCCCCCCCCCCTCCATTTCCCTCGCTACACTGTTCTCAACTCACTATCCCAGCAATTGACGGTGCATTTTGATGACAGATACAGGGGGAAAAGTGTGTCATTGTGGCGCATGCCGAGAAATGCACAGTTTTAGCAAGATTCCAGTCTCGGAGTGGTTCAAGCTCTACTGCTGAGCGATGTGTGTGTGTGTGTGTGTGTGTGTGTGAGTGTGTGTGTGTGTGTGTGTGAGTGTGTGTGTGTGTGTGTGCATATTGACAAGGAACTGGCAGAAGCTCGCAATGAGTATGGCTATGTTGATGGTGACCATGCCTCCCAATAATATTGAGGAGGAATTGGCCTACGGGTCAGTGTGATCAAGTGGAGACGAATGATATTATTTAACAGTAGTCACACTACCCTCAAATGGAGACACATGAAACACTTTTAGAAGCAGGCGGTCAAACCGTTAAATGAAAGCATGCTCTCCTATTAGAGGAAATCACCTCTAAATACAACGCAACATTTGAATTGTTAACCTACCTATAACCGTTAACTTGGTCCCGTCGCCAAACGTATAATCGTAATTATTTGAACACAGTGCTCCAGGCCAGTGTTAAAACCACTGACATGTCTTCATAGAGATGTACTCAAACAGTAGGCTTGCAAATTCTTAATTTCTGGTTTAAACACAGCCTTGCGGTTATAAAGTGCCTTTAATTAATTGTCCAAAAATGCTTCACGGATGGGTTGTTAGACGACTTACTGAATCACGTAGGTGGATATCAGGGGAGAGGGTGAAATACCTATGTACCTCTCTCTCTCTCTCTACATATATAGTTTGGAATTGAAGGGTCGCAGAGCCTCGGGGAGTTGCAGAGGAGGCGCACATTACAGGTATAGGTAAACGAGGAGGACATGGAGGATGTTAAAACAAGGATGGGAGCTTCCTAAACCGATGGGTTCCACGACTTCTGCCAATGTGAAGTCCGTGAGGCGGCCCTGAAGCCGAGAGAATGCTGCTATCTTGAATATTTAAGTTAGACGGACAATCTCAAACCTCCTTCAGTAGCGAAGAACAACAAGATGGTGAGCTCGGTCCTCACCTAACACGGCCAATTCTGTCCCCTCGCCAAAGTCATACTGGTTATATCCTGTACACCATGTTAAGGAGCCGGAGCAGAAGTACAGCTCCGAGAGGAACACAGCTCGTGTCTTGATGCGCAATCGACTGGTCATTGGCGTGTCTTTTAAAGCGAAGAAATCCCGCCAACCAATAATAGGAAAAGTGAATTTCTCTACCTGCTTCAGACAGATGTGACATTCTGAGTATTCCCAATGCAGCCTGCCTTTGGTATCTCCTTAGCTGAAACGTTCATTTTTACAAATAAGGCGAAATGATTTAATTTCCAGGGCATTTGCAAACTTAAAGTCAGAAAAGGAACATCAACTAAATTGAAATTTCAACCCACCCAACACGGTCAGTTTGGTCCGGTCACCAAAGAAATACTGGAAGCTTCCAGAACACCGTATTCCACCCCTGTGTGACCAAACTACTGGGGTCTCTAAAGCAGTGCGGTGTATTCAGCTGAACAATAAAACTTATGTTTGGGTGTCCACCGGAAACAAAACATAAACTACCCCCCTCGCCTTCCAAAGCGTTTCCTTGTGGACATTTACAGAAACAGCCGTGACCCCTCGCCCCCCTGACTGTCTTCTCGCGTCCATATATTAAAAACATTATGGGGAAGACAAAAAAAAACTGCCTTTCAACAAGAGACCCGAAATCCTGAACACATTTCACACCCATTTTGACAACATACCATAACCAGAGTTGGCCCAACATTTCTGGACTCACCTATTACACCCAATTTGGTACCGCTGCCGAAGTGATATTGACTGGCAGGACACAGTGTGAGGCTCTGGTAAGGAGAGCTCAGAGGGCAATAGAATGTTCCAGCCTCTATCACACATGGGCCCTGCCGTCTGGAACATACGTTTGTTGATTTCATGTCTATTTATTGACACTGTTGTATCCAGATGATAACGTTTAGGGGAGCAAAGGATTATACCACAGAAAGGGAGACCATTGTGTGCATAGAACTGTGTTGTGCTACTGAAAAAGAGTTTCAAATAATGTCATTACACTGAGCCCTGCGATCGACCACCACAGTCCCCTGCCCCCACTCCCCCAGACCCCATCCCCTGCCCCCACTCCCCCACTCCCCCAGACCCCATCCCCTGCCCCCACTCCCCCACTCCCCCAGACCCCATCCCTGTCCCCAAGTACTTATACAGCTTTCATTGAAAAATATTGCTGTTAAACCACCCCCCCCCCCACCACCATTTCAGACAGCGTATTCCAGATCATAACAACTTCTATAAAAGCGACCTTCTATCTCGCCCCTGGTTATTCTATCAGTTATCTGAAATCTGGTTAGATGGAGACGGTTTCTGATATTTCCCTCTACACAAGGCGTTCGTTAGTTTCGAACCCTCCAATGCATTTCTTCTTTATCTTTTTCTGCTCTAAGGCGAATTGCAATTTCTTTGGTCTCTCCAGCCACCTGAAGTTTCTAGTCAAAGGCACCATCTTAGTAAATCATTTCTACTCCCTACCTAAGACTTTAGCAAAGTCCCTGAAGTGCAGCGCCAAAGAGCAGAGAGGACATCATATCTTGAACTAAACAGTAAATTGTAAAGATTGAGCATGTCTTCCTTGCTCAATTCTTCGTAAATCCTTAATAAACGAGCAGGTCTTCCACACTTCAATGGAACCACTTTGACAGTTGCTGCGTTTACCGCCTCATTCCTATCGTCAACCCACGTTAAAACCATACAGAAGTATTAGGAACGGGACTTCGGCCTCTGACATCGTAGCCGGTTAACACGTCTCGGTCTGAACACAAGCAATAGGTTGCGGATTTTGTTTCAGGAAATACTAGATCATTCATCTAGCTCCTGAAAACTAGATAGGGACTATGACTAGTCATGGCTCAGGCCTCTGCATTTACCTTCTGCAATGGTGCATTCTGCTTCTTTCTGTTATACTATTTTTTTTTTATCTACTGTACCTATCGCTGCTGTCCCTGTCAATAATTTGCCTTCCTTTGTGAGTCTCCATACTGCTCTCTGTCTGGGGCCCGGTATATCTGGTTGCTTAGCTAGCTTTCCGCACACTCCGCCAAGATCTTATTCTCGTGTACTTTCATTGCTGTTTATTTCATGCGTACTTTTAATTATATTTTACAAATTTCATGGTTCCCCCCCCCCCACCCCCACTTGCCCATTTTTCAGCCTGGAGTGGGCCCCAAAACCAATATCGCACTCATCTAGAACTAGTTTGAACTGACCCTCTGGTTAACATTTGACTTTGACTTCCGACAAGGCGAGAGCCACCAGCCAAAATAAACTTGTCACACCATCCAAGGCAGTTCTACTTTAAACTAACAACTTTCCCAACGCCACCGTTCCATGTATGCGTGAACCTGACAGTCAGTGGTTCACAGTTACAGTCCTGACAATACCAGAATACTTTCCGGGGCTGCATGCCGATTAATTCAACTCTACACGCAGCCTGAAGCCGGCAAACCTTTGCCTCGTTGAATGAAAGTGTAACTCACTCGAAACCCTTTGTGTCGACCCTTCTCCGAAATGTCGAGGTTTGGTTGTTTCCACCCGCACTACACCAAACAACAGTACCAAAAAGCAACGCTGACGGGCAGACAGATATCCACATCGATATATGGGCAGGCAGATAAGTTAATAGATATATGGGCAGGCAGATAAGTTAATAGATAAATGGGCAGGCAGATAAGTTAATAGATATATGGGCAGGCAGATAAGTTAATAGATATATGGGCAGGCAGATAAGTTAATAGATAAATGGGCAGGCAGATAAGTTAATAGATATATGGGCAGGCAGATAAGTTAATAGATAAATGGGCAGGCAGATAAGTTAATAGATATATGGGCAGGCAGATAAGTTAATAGATATATGGGCAGGCAGATAAGTTAATAGATATATAGGCAGGCAGGCATACACATGTATTGACAGGCTGACACATAAGAGTGGCCAGTTATACACTCTCTGTCTAAGGAAACTTACCGACAACAGTCAACTTGGTCCCAGCTCCGAAGTAGTATTCACTAGTGTAGCACAAAGCTAGCTCCCTGCATTAAAACCTCAGTTCTCTCGGTGACACCTGTCCCTTCATATCAGGGGTGGGGGGGGACTTGGACAAGCAGGAACACTTGGACAAAAGGAACGTAGCAACATGGGAACACGAGGAGAGACCATTCAGCTTTTCCAGATTGTTCCATGATTCAGTTACCTTAACGCTAATGAGTATCATAGCCCCATCAACCTGCCTTTGCTCTATCCTCTTTGTCTCGTAGTCCCTTCCCATAACCTCGCTAACATATCCTTATATTCCTTTCCTTTTCATATCTCCCTAAATGCATCGATGCCATTCACCCGGACCAGTTCCTTGTGGAGGCGAGTTCCACAGTGTTAGCAATATTTGCGTGTGGATGTTTCTCCTGAACTGCGAATGGGATTTACTGCTTGCTATAGTGTATCTGTGAGGCCTGGAAATGGACTCGCTTACAAACAGAAACCCGGTCTATCCCCGATGGAGTGCCTCTATCAGGTTACCCAGCTGCCTTCTCTTTAGGAGAATAAACGGCTCAGCCTGTTCATGCTTTGCTGGTAGCTCCAACATTTTAGTCCTGGCATCAATCTTGTGATTTTTAAAAGAAATATTAAGTAATGCCTCTACACCGTTTCCTGTAACATGCAGACTAGAATTGAGTATAGGACAGATGGTCGGACTTGCTTTTCGCTTTATACTCGTGTCCTTTGTTCTACTCTCACAGAGGAGTTTGACTCATTCTGTTTGCCTTCACCTTGTTGCCTGACCTGTTTATGTGAGTGACCCCCCTTTTTTTGCTGTTTCCCGCACAAACTGGTTCCCGCCCGTGGAGATTTTGTCTTTGCAAGACGCAGGATCGGAATCAGTTCACCGGGTGCCTATATTTTCACTGTTTCCACCCTGACTCGCATGGATCCGTCAATCGAATAAACTTTCTCCAGTATGAGGGATGCGTCCACTCACCTGAAACGACCAGTTTTGTCCCACTTGCGAAGTAAGCTTCTTTGTTGTTACACGGCGGTAGGAGTCTGTCACAAAATGGCCATCGAACCTGCAGGGCCAGGCCTTGAGCTATTGAACCTACTCTGTTCACTGCCTCACACTTCTAGGAACTTTGGAACAGGGAGAGGCTGGGTCTATAACCATATTCAAGGCTGAGATGGACAGATTTTTTAATCAATAATGGAACCAAGGGTCATGGGGAAAAGACAAGAGAGTGGAGTCGGGGATTATCAGATCAACCACGATCTCATTGAATGGCAGAGCAGGCTCGATGGGCCGAATAGCCTACTTCTGCCCCTACGCCTTATGTATTGGCCAAACTGCCCTTCAAACCACGATTGTTCTCTGCCTGGCTCTGTAGCCCTTTACTAGCGTGGCCCCAGAGCACCTTAATCTGGAGGGTGAAGTTTAAAATGGACAATCCCAACAAGGATCTATTAGTTGGTTGGTGGGAGGGGCGAGAGTGGAGGATAGGGGGAGAGTTCCTGATGTCCACGAGGGATTAGGTTGTATCTATCTATACATCATTGTAACTCCTTCAGTCACCTTGAACCGTTGATGATATCGCTCCTCAATGTTCTACACGTGGGGCAATAGAAACCGAGCCCATCGACCCGGTCCCCACTTAACCGTTTTCTATGTTTAACGTCTGAACATTGCCCACCCACATTTTAAGCCTCGGATGTAGAGTTTGGTGGACAGACCGAAGACAGAGACAGATTGGCCCGGCAGAAAACTGTTAACTTGGTCCTCACACCAAAGTCAGCTACAGTTATGTTCAATTCTAAGTCATGAGCAAGCCTCCCTTTCCAGCTGCAAGTACTTGGGGTATTTACAGGCAAACACTCTCAATAGCCCGGTGCTGTTTCGGACAAATATTTGCAAATCAGATCGTCTTACTCATCAGTAAACTGTTCTGCAGGCACATTAGAGAAGTTAAGAGAGAGAATTGGCTCACCTCGAACTGTTAACTTAGTGCCTTGGCCGAAGTATTGCTCATAGTTTGGCACGGTGACAGCACACCGTCTCAAAAGGACTCAAGACATGATTTCATTCCAATCTCTATCATCTCCTTCCAACCTGTCTGATTGGATTATGCGCTACACAGGTCTGATTCTCCTCTGTGCTAACCTAATGCTGCTGCAACCCCCCCAGACCGAACCTACGAGTTGTATTCTCACCCTGCCTGATCCGATGCTAATGCCTGTGGATCGCATGGTAACCTCCGAATGCTAAACAATGCTGCAGGAGAACAGTCCGACACCAATGACGGGTTGTGTGTCCAGTGGACGATGCACTGCCCGCTCTTGCACTCAGCCAATTGGAAAAAAAGCCGCCGGCAACTCGGCTCGCTTCACATAGAGCAGCTGATCGCTGCTCGATGGTGGAACACTAATCTTCTCGTTCCTTTATCAGAAAGGACATAGATTGGGAGATACAACGTCCCGATGCTTACCGGATACTGTGAGTTTGGTGCCTATCCCGAAGTAGGTTGTTGAACCAGCACAACGACAGGTCAATTCACATCAACTCGGTCGAACGCAGTCGGCTAAGGTCCGACTGTTCGGCATCCACGAAGGGCAGGTCAAGAAGTCAGGACGCCCAAGGCAGCTTTCTCCCTGTTAAGTATATATATATATTTTTCCGCTTTGGAGTGGAGACGCAAGCAGTGGAAATTTGTCCTGGAGTAACTGTGTAAGAAGTGACCAGGTCTCTGGCTCCGCTGCTTATTTAGGTCAGGCGCTGGGTTGAGTTCCGGGTGAACAGTGATCCACGTTCATCTAGATTATACACACAACTTTACCCCTTTGGGGTTAAAACAAAAAGATGTCCTTGGTTGTAAGGGCGGACGGTTCCAATGCCCTAGAGGATGACAATAACTCAAATCCCTCCATAATCCCAGGTGTGATGTGGACGCCTTTACCGCCCTTGGCCCACCGGAATACAGAGGATCCACCAAGAGGTTTTTGTAGGGGGGCGGCATTGGGTTATATCACCGTGGCTCCCCTGTCCCACGGTGACAATCACTCGTACAAAAAGCAACAGGAAGACGACGAGGCTCCTCCTCTCCAGTGGGTGCTGACGTTCTCTGTGGTGTCACCTCTCCAGTGGGTGCTGAGTTTCTCTGTGGTGAAGCCTCTCCAGTGGGTGCTGAGCTTCTCTATGGTGACCCCTCTCCAGTGGGTGCTGAGTTTCTCTGTAGTGACCCCAGTCCAGTGGGTGCTGAGGTTCTTTGTGGTGTCACCTCTCCAGTGGGAGCTGAGTTTCTCTGTGGTGACCCCTCTCCAGTGGGTGCTGAGTTTCTCTGTGGTGATGCCTCTCCAGTGGGTGCTGAGTTTCTGGGTGGTGTCACCTCTCCAGTGGGTGCTGAGTTTCCCTGTGGTGATGCCTCTCCAGTGGGTGCTGAGTTTCTCTGTGGTGTCACCTCTCCAGTCGGTGTTGAGGTTCTCTGTGGCATCACCTCTCCAGTGGGTGCTGAGTTTCTCTGTGGTGTCACCTCTCCAGTGGGAGTTGAGGTTCTCTGTGGTGAAGCCTCTCCAGTGGGTGCTGAGTTTCTCTGTGGTGATGCCTCTCCAGTGGGTGCTGAGTTTCTCTGTGGTGAAGCCTCTCCAGTGGGTGCTGAGGTTCTCTGTGGTGACCCCTCTCCAGTGGGTGTTGAGGTTCTCTGTGGCATCACCTCTCCAGTGGGTGCTGAGTTTCTCTGTGGTGTCACCTCTCCAGTCGGTGTTGAGGTTCTCTGTGGCATCACCTCTCCAGTGGGTGCTGAGTTTCCCTGTGGTGTCAACTCTCCAGTGGGAGTTGAGGTTCTCTGTGGTGACCCCTCTCTAGTGGGTGTTGAGGTTCTCTGTGGTGAAGCCTCTCCAGAGGGTGCTGAGTTTCTCTGTGGTGATGCCTCTCCAGTGGGTGCTGAGGTTCTCTGTGATGATGCCTCTCCAGTGGGTGCTGAGGGTCTCTGTGGTGATGCCTCTCCAGTGGGTGTTGAGTTTCTCTGTGGTGACACCTCTCCAGTGGATGCTGAGTTTCTCTGTGGTGACCCCTCTCCAGTGGGTGTTGAGTTTCTCTGTGGTGATGCCTCTCCAGTGGGTGTTGAGGTTCTCTGTGGTGATGCCTCTCCAGTGGGTGCTGAGTTTCTCTGTGGTGTCACCTCTCCAGTGGGTGCTGAGTTTACCTGTGGTGATGCCTCTCCAGTGGGTGCTGAGTTTCTCTGTGGTGTCACCTCTCCAGTCGGTGTTGAGGTTCTCTGTGGCATCACCTCTCCAGTGGGTGCTGAGTTTCTCTGTGGTGTCACCTCTCCAGTGGGAGTTGAGGTTCTCTGTGGTGACACCTCTCCAGTGGGTGATGAGGTTCTCAGTGGTGAAGCCTCTCCAGTGGGTGCTGAGTTTCTCTGTGGTGATGCCTCTCCAGTGGGTGCTGAGTTTCTCTGTGGTGAAGCCTCTCCAGTGGGAGCTGAGGTTCTCTGTGGTGACCCCTCTCCAGTGGGTGTTGAGGTTCTCTGTGGCATCACCTCTCCAGTGGGTGCTGAGTTTCTCTGTGGTGTCACCTTTCCAGTCAGTGTTGAGGTTCTCTGTGGCATCACCTCTCCAGTGGGTGCTGAGTTTCTCTGTGGTGTCACCTCTCCAGTGGGAGTTGAGGTTCTCCGTGGTGACCCCTCTCTAGTGGGTGATGAGGTTCTCTGTGGTGAAGCCTCTCCAGTGGGTGCTGAGTTTCTCTGTGGTGATGCCTCTCCAGTGGGTGCTGAGTTTCTCTGTGGTGAAGCCTCTCCAGTGGGTGCTGAGGTTCTCTGTGGTGACCCCTCTCCAGTGGGTGCTAGGTTCTCTGTGGTGACCCCTCTCCAGTGGATGTTGAGGTTCTCTGTGGTGAAGCCTCTCCAGTGGGTGTTGAGGTTCTCTGTGGTGATCCCTCTCCAGTGGGTGTTGAGGTTCTCTGTGGTGATGCCTCTCCAGTGCGTGCTGAGGGTCTCTGTGGTGATGCCTCTCCAGTGGGTGTTGAGTTTCCCTGTGGTGACACCTCTCCAGTGGGTGCTGAGTTTCTCTGTGGTGACCCCTCTCCAGTGGGTGTTGAGTTTCTCTGTGGTGACACCTCTCCAGTGGGTGCTGAGTTTCTCTGTGGTGATGCCTCTCCAGTGGGTGTTGAGGTTCTCTGTGCTGAAGCCTCTCCAGTGGGTGCTGAGTTTCTCTGTGGTGTCACCTCTCCAGTGGGTGTTGAGGTTCTCTGTGGTGATGTCTCTCCAGTGGGTGCTGAGTTTCTGTGTGGTGATGCCTCTCCAGTGGGTGCTGAGTTTCTCTGTGGTGTCACCTCTCCAGTCAGTGTTGAGGTTCTCTGTGGCATCACCTCTCCAGTGGGTGCTGAGTTTCTCTGTGGTGTCACCTCTCCAGTGGGAGCTGAGGTTCTCTGTGGTGACCCCTCTCCAGTGGATGATGAGGTTCTCTGTGGTGAAGCCTCTCCAGTGGGTGCTGAGTTTCTCTGTGGTGAGACCTCTCCAGTGGGTGTTGAGTTTCTCTGTGGTGACCCCTCTCCAGTAGGTGTTGAGGTTCTCTGTGATGATCCCTCTCCAGTGGGTGTTGAGGTTCTCTGTGGTGACCCCTCTCCAGTGGGTGTTGAGGTTCTCTGTGGTGAAGCCTCTCCAGTGGGTGTTGAGGTTCTCTGCGGTGACCCCTCTCCAGTGGGTGTTGAGGTTCTCTGTGGTGAAGCCTCTCCAGTGGGTGTTGAGGTTCTCTGTGGTGACACCTCTCCAGTGGGTGTTGAGTTTCTCTGTGGTCTCACCTCTCCAGTGGGTGCTGAGTTTCTCTGTGGTGACGCCTCTCCAGTGGGTGTTGAGTTTCTCTGTGGTGACACCTCTCCAGTGGGTGTTGAGGTTCTCTGTGGTGATGCCTCTCCAGTGGGAGATGAGTTTCTCTTTGGTGATGCCTCTACAGTGGGTGTTGAGTTTCTCTGTGGTGTCACCTCTCCAGTGGGTGCTGAGTTTCTCTGTGGTGATGCCTCTCCAGTGGGTGATGAGTTTCTCTGTGGTGATCCCTCTCCAGTGGGTGTTGAGTTTCTCTGTGGTGTCACCTCTCCAGTGGGTGTTGAGTTTCTCTGTGGTGACTCCTCTCCAGTGGGTGCTGAGTTTCTCTGTGGTGACCCCTCTCCAGTGGGTGTTGAGTTTCTCTGTTGTGATCCCTCTCCAGTGGGTGCTGAGTTTCTCTGTGGTGTCACCTCTCCAGTGGGTGTTGAGTTTCTCTGTGGTGAAGCCTCTCCAGTGGGTGCTGAGTTTCTCTGTGGTGACCCCTCTCCAGTGGGTGTTGAGTTTCTCTGTGGTGAAGCCTCTCCAGTGGGTGCTGAGTTTCTCTGTGGTGTCACCTCTCCAGTGGGTGTTGAGGTTCTCTGTGGTGATGCCTCTCCAGTGGGTGTTGAGGTTCTCTGTGGTGTCACCTCTCCAGTGGGTGTTGAGGTTCTCTGTGGTGACACCTCTCCAGTGGGTGTTGAGGTTCTCTGTGGTGTCACCTCTCCAGTGGGTGCTGGGTTTCTCTGTGGTGAAGCCTCTCCAGTGGGTGCTGAGTTTCTCTGTGGTGATGCCTCTCCAGTGGGTGCTGAGTTTCACTGTGGTGATCCCTCTCCAGTGGGTGCTGAGTTTCTCTGTGGTGATGACTCTCCAGTGGGTGTTGAGGTTCTCTGTGGCGAAGCCTCTCCAGTGGGTGCTGAGTTTTTCTGTGGTGATGACTCTCCAGTGGGTGCTGAGTTTCTCTGTGGTGATGCCTCTCCAGTGGGTGTTGAGGTTCTCTGTGGTGATCCCTCTCCAGTGGGTGTTGAGTTTCTCTGTGGTGACCCCTCTCCAGTGGGTGTTGAGGTTCTCTGTGGTGATGCCTCTCCAGTGGGTGTTGAGTTTCTCTGTGGTGATGCCTCTCCAGTGGGTGTTGAGTTTCTCTGTGGTGATCCCTCTCCAGTGGGTTATGAGTTTCTCTGTGGTGACCCCACTCCAGTGGGTGTTGAGTTTCTCTGTGGTGTCACCTCTCCAGTGGGTGCTGAGTTTCTCTGTGGTGATGCCTCTCCATTGGGTGCTGAGTTTCTCTGTGGTGATGCCTCTCCAGTGGGTGTTGAGTTTCTCTGTGGTGTCAACTCTCCAGTGGGTGTTGAGTTTCTCTGTGGTGACACCTCTCCAGTGGGTGTTGAGTATCTCTGTGGTGTCACCTCTGCAGTGGGTGCTGAGTTTCTCTGTGGTGATGCCTCTCCAGTGGGTGTTGAGGTTCTCTGTGGTGATGCCTCTCCACTGGGTGTTGAGGTTCTCTTTGGTGATGCCTCTCCAGTGGGTGTTGAGTTTCTCTGTGGTGTCACCTCTCCAGTGGGTGTTGAGTTCTCTGGGGTGTCACCTCTTCAGTGGGTGCTGAGTTTCTCTGTGGTGACACCTCTCCAGTGGGTGTTGAGGTTCTCTGTGGTGACACCTCTCTAGTGGGTGCTGAGTTTCTCTGTGGTGTCACCTCTCCAGTGGGTGCTGAGTTTCGCTGTGGTGATGCCTCTCCAGTGGGTGCTGAGTTTCTCTCTGGTGTCACCTCTCCAGTGGGAGTTGAGGTTCTCTGTGGTGACCCCTCTCCAGTGGGTGATGAGGTTCTCTGTGGTGAAGCCTCTCCAGTGGGTGCTGAGTTTCTCTGTGGTGATGCCTCTCCAGTGGGTGCTGAGTTTCTCTGGGGTGAAGCCTCTCCAGTGGGTGCTGAGGTTCTCTGTGCTGACCCCTCTCCAGTGGGTGTTGAGGTTCTCTGTGGCATCACCTCTCCAGTGGGTGCTGAGTTTCTCTGTGGTGTCACCTCTCCAGTGGGTGCTGAGTTTCTCTGTGGTGTCACCTCTCCAGTCGGTGTTGAGGTTCTCTGTGGCATCACCTCTCCAGTGGATGCTGAGTTTCTCTGTGGTGTCACCTCTCCAGTGGGAGTTGAGGTTCTCTGTGGTGACCCCTCTCTAGTGGGTGATGAGGTTCTCTGTGGTGAAGCCTCTCCAGTAGGTGTTGAGGTTCTCTGTGGTGATCCCTCTCCAGTGGGTGTTGAGGTTCTCTTCGGTGACCCCTCTCCAGTGGGAGTTGAGGT
The DNA here is from genome assembly GCF_017639515.1 of Carcharodon carcharias. Taxonomy (NCBI): domain Eukaryota; kingdom Metazoa; phylum Chordata; class Chondrichthyes; order Lamniformes; family Lamnidae; genus Carcharodon; species Carcharodon carcharias. Next base: position 94,200 of record NW_024471108.1, read on the forward strand.
TCTCTGTGGTGATCCCTCTCCAGTGGGTGCTGAGTTTCTCTGTGGTGATCGCTCTCCAGTGGGTGTTGAGATTCTCTGTGGTGATCCCTCCCCAGTGGGTGTTGAGGTTCTTTGTGGTGATGCCTCTCCAGTGGGTGTTGAGTTTCTCTGTGGTGTCACCTCTCCAGTGGGTGTTGAGTTCTCTGTGGTGTCACCTCTTCAGTGGGTGCTGAGTTTCTCTGTGGTGACACCTCTCCAGAGGGTGTTGAGGTTCTCTGTGGTGACACCTCTCCAGTGGGTGCTGAGTTTCTCTGTGGTGTCACCTCTCCAGTGGGTGCTGAGTTTCGCTGTGGTGATGCCTCTCCAGTGGGTGCTGAGTTTCTCTGTGGTGTCACCTCTCCAGTCGGTGTTGAGGTTCTCTGTGGCATCACCTCTCCAGTGGGTGCTGAGTTTCTCTCTGGTGTCACCTCTCCAGTGGGAGTTGAGGTTCTCTGTGGTGACCCCTCTCCAGTGGGTGATGAGGTTCTCTGTGGTGAAGCCTCTCCAGTGGGTGCTGAGTTTCTCTGTGGTGATGCCTCTCCAGTGGGTGCTGAGTTTCTCTGGGGTGAAGCCTCTCCAGTGGGTGCTGAGGTTCTCTGTGCTGACCCCTCTCCAGTGGGTGTTGAGGTTCTCTGTGGCATCACCTCTCCAGTGGGTGCTGAGTTTCTCTGTGGTGTCACCTCTCCAGTGGGTGCTGAGTTTCTCTGTGGTGTCACCTCTCCAGTCGGTGTTGAGGTTCTCTGTGGCATCACCTCTCCAGTGGATGCTGAGTTTCTCTGTGGTGTCACCTCTCCAGTGGGAGTTGAGGTTTGCTGTGGTGACCCCTCTCTAGTGGGTGATGAGGTTCTCTGTGGTGAAGCCTCTCAAGTAGGTGTTGAGGTTCTCTGTGGTGATCCCTCTCCAGTGGGTGTTGAGGTTTTCTGCGGTGACCCCTCTCCAGTGGGAGTTGAGGTTCTCTGTGGTGATCCCTCTCCAGTGGGTGCTGAGTTTCTCTGTGGTGATCGCTCTCCAGTGGGTGTTGAGATTCTCTGTGGTGATCCCTCTCCAGTGGGTGTTGAGGTTCTCTGTGGTGATGCCTCTCCAGTGGGTGCTGAGTTTCTCTGTGGTGATCCCTCAACAGTGGGTGTTGAGGTTCTCTGTGGTGATGCCTCTCCAGTGGGTGCTGAGGTTCTCTGTGGTGACCCCTCTCCAGTGCGTGTTGAGGTTCTCTGTAGTGACCCCTCTCCAGTGGGTGTTGAGGTTCTCTGTGGTGATGCCGCTCCAGTGGGTGTTGAGGTTCTCTGTGGTGATCCCTCTCCAGTGGGTGCTGAGTTTCTCTGTGGTGATGCCTCTCCAGTGGGTGCTGAGTTTCTCTGTGGTGATGCCTCTCCAGTAGGTGCTGAGATTCTCTGTGGTGATGCCTCTCCAGTGGGTGCTGAGTTTCTCTGTGGTGATGCCTCTCCAGTGGGTGCTGAGTTTCTCTGTGGTGATGCCTCTCCAGTGGGTGCTGAGTTTCTCTGTGGTGAAGCATCTCCAGTGGGTGTTGAGGTTCTCTGTGGTGACCCCTCTTCAGTGGGTGTTGAGGTTCTCTGTGGTGACCCCTCTCCAGTGGGTGTTGAGGTTCTCTGTGGTGAAGCCTCTCCAGTGGGTGTTGAGGTTCTCTGTGGTGACCCCTCTCCAGTGGGTGCTGAGTTTCTCTGTGCTGATGCCTCTCCAGTGGGTGCTGAGTTTCTCTGTGGTGATGCCTCTCCAGTGGGTGCTGAGTTTCTGGGTGGTGTCACCTCTCCAGTGGGTGCTGAGTTTCCCTGTGGTGATGCCTCTCCAGTGGGTGCTGAGTTTCTCTGTGGTGTCACCTCTCCAGTCGGTGTTGAGGTTCTCTGTGGCATCACCTCTCCAGTGGGTGCTGAGTTTCTCTGTGGTGTCACCTCTCCAGTGGGAGTTGAGGTTCTCTGTGGTGAAGCCTCTCCAGTGGGTGCTGAGTTTCTCTGTGGTGATGCCTCTCCAGTGGGTGCTGAGTTTCTCTGTGGTGAAGCCTCTCCAGTGGGTGCTGAGGTTCTCTGTGGTGACCCCTCTCCAGTGGGTGTTGAGGTTCTCTGTGGCATCACCTCTCCAGTGGGTGCTGAGTTTCTCTGTGGTGTCACCTCTCCAGTCGGTGTTGAGGTTCTCTGTGGCATCACCTCTCCAGTGGGTGCTGAGTTTCCCTGTGGTGTCAACTCTCCAGTGGGAGTTGAGGTTCTCTGTGGTGACCCCTCTCTAGTGGGTGTTGAGGTTCTCTGTGGTGAAGCCTCTCCAGAGGGTGCTGAGTTTCTCTGTGGTGATGCCTCTCCAGTGGGTGCTGAGGTTCTCTGTGATGATGCCTCTCCAGTGGGTGCTGAGGGTCTCTGTGGTGATGCCTCTCCAGTGGGTGTTGAGGTTCTCTGTGGTGACCCCTCTCCAGTGGGTGTTGAGTTTCTCTGTGGTGATGCCTCTCCAGTGGGTGTTGAGGTTCTCTGTGGTGATGCCTCTCCAGTGGGTGCTGAGTTTCTCTGTGGTGTCACCTCTCCAGTGGGTGCTGAGTTTACCTGTGGTGATGCCTCTCCAGTGGGTGCTGAGTTTCTCTGTGGTGTCACCTCTCCAGTCGGTGTTGAGGTTCTCTGTGGCATCACCTCTCCAGTGGGTGCTGAGTTTCTCTGTGGTGTCACCTCTCCAGTGGGAGTTGAGGTTCTCTGTGGTGACACCTCTCCAGTGGGTGATGAGGTTCTCAGTGGTGAAGCCTCTCCAGTGGGTGCTGAGTTTCTCTGTGGTGATGCCTCTCCAGTGGGTGCTGAGTTTCTCTGTGGTGAAGCCTCTCCAGTGGGAGCTGAGGTTCTCTGTGGTGACCCCTCTCCAGTGGGTGTTGAGGTTCTCTGTGGCATCACCTCTCCAGTGGGTGCTGAGTTTCTCTGTGGTGTCACCTTTCCAGTCAGTGTTGAGGTTCTCTGTGGCATCACCTCTCCAGTGGGTGCTGAGTTTCTCTGTGGTGTCACCTCTCCAGTGGGAGTTGAGGTTCTCCGTGGTGACCCCTCTCTAGTGGGTGATGAGGTTCTCTGTGGTGAAGCCTCTCCAGTGGGTGCTGAGTTTCTCTGTGGTGATGCCTCTCCAGTGGGTGCTGAGTTTCTCTGTGGTGAAGCCTCTCCAGTGGGTGCTGAGGTTCTCTGTGGTGACCCCTCTCCAGTGGGTGCTAGGTTCTCTGTGGTGACCCCTCTCCAGTGGATGTTGAGGTTCTCTGTGGTGAAGCCTCTCCAGTGGGTGTTGAGGTTCTCTGTGGTGATCCCTCTCCAGTGGGTGTTGAGGTTCTCTGTGGTGATGCCTCTCCAGTGCGTGCTGAGGGTCTCTGTGGTGATGCCTCTCCAGTGGGTGTTGAGTTTCCCTGTGGTGACACCTCTCCAGTGGGTGCTGAGTTTCTCTGTGGTGACCCCTCTCCAGTGGGTGTTGAGTTTCTCTGTGGTGACACCTCTCCAGTGGGTGCTGAGTTTCTCTGTGGTGATGCCTCTCCAGTGGGTGTTGAGGTTCTCTGTGCTGAAGCCTCTCCAGTGGGTGCTGAGTTTCTCTGTGGTGTCACCTCTCCAGTGGGTGTTGAGGTTCTCTGTGGTGATGTCTCTCCAGTGGGTGCTGAGTTTCTGTGTGGTGATGCCTCTCCAGTGGGTGCTGAGTTTCTCTGTGGTGTCACCTCTCCAGTCAGTGTTGAGGTTCTCTGTGGCATCACCTCTCCAGTGGGTGCTGAGTTTCTCTGTGGTGTCACCTCTCCAGTGGGAGCTGAGGTTCTCTGTGGTGACCCCTCTCCAGTGGATGATGAGGTTCTCTGTGGTGAAGCCTCTCCAGTGGGTGCTGAGTTTCTCTGTGGTGAGACCTCTCCAGTGGGTGTTGAGTTTCTCTGTGGTGACCCCTCTCCAGTAGGTGTTGAGGTTCTCTGTGATGATCCCTCTCCAGTGGGTGTTGAGGTTCTCTGTGGTGACCCCTCTCCAGTGGGTGTTGAGGTTCTCTGTGGTGAAGCCTCTCCAGTGGGTGTTGAGGTTCTCTGCGGTGACCCCTCTCCAGTGGGTGTTGAGGTTCTCTGTGGTGAAGCCTCTCCAGTGGGTGTTGAGGTTCTCTGTGGTGACACCTCTCCAGTGGGTGTTGAGTTTCTCTGTGGTCTCACCTCTCCAGTGGGTGCTGAGTTTCTCTGTGGTGACGCCTCTCCAGTGGGTGTTGAGTTTCTCTGTGGTGACACCTCTCCAGTGGGTGTTGAGGTTCTCTGTGGTGATGCCTCTCCAGTGGGAGATGAGTTTCTCTTTGGTGATGCCTCTACAGTGGGTGTTGAGTTTCTCTGTGGTGTCACCTCTCCAGTGGGTGCTGAGTTTCTCTGTGGTGATGCCTCTCCAGTGGGTGATGAGTTTCTCTGTGGTGATCCCTCTCCAGTGGGTGTTGAGTTTCTCTGTGGTGTCACCTCTCCAGTGGGTGTTGAGTTTCTCTGTGGTGACTCCTCTCCAGTGGGTGCTGAGTTTCTCTGTGGTGACCCCTCTCCAGTGGGTGTTGAGTTTCTCTGTTGTGATCCCTCTCCAGTGGGTGCTGAGTTTCTCTGTGGTGTCACCTCTCCAGTGGGTGTTGAGTTTCTCTGTGGTGAAGCCTCTCCAGTGGGTGCTGAGTTTCTCTGTGGTGACCCCTCTCCAGTGGGTGTTGAGTTTCTCTGTGGTGAAGCCTCTCCAGTGGGTGCTGAGTTTCTCTGTGGTGTCACCTCTCCAGTGGGTGTTGAGGTTCTCTGTGGTGATGCCTCTCCAGTGGGTGTTGAGGTTCTCTGTGGTGTCACCTCTCCAGTGGGTGTTGAGGTTCTCTGTGGTGACACCTCTCCAGTGGGTGTTGAGGTTCTCTGTGGTGTCACCTCTCCAGTGGGTGCTGGGTTTCTCTGTGGTGAAGCCTCTCCAGTGGGTGCTGAGTTTCTCTGTGGTGATGCCTCTCCAGTGGGTGCTGAGTTTCACTGTGGTGATCCCTCTCCAGTGGGTGCTGAGTTTCTCTGTGGTGATGACTCTCCAGTGGGTGTTGAGGTTCTCTGTGGCGAAGCCTCTCCAGTGGGTGCTGAGTTTTTCTGTGGTGATGACTCTCCAGTGGGTGCTGAGTTTCTCTGTGGGATGCCTCTCCAGTGGGTGTTGAGGTTCTCTGTGGTGATCCCTCTCCAGTGGGTGTTGAGTTTCTCTGTGGTGACCCCTCTCCAGTGGGTGTTGAGGTTCTCTGTGGTGATGCCTCTCCAGTGGGTGTTGAGTTTCTCTGTGGTGATGCCTCTCCAGTGGGTGTTGAGTTTCTCTGTGGTGATCCCTCTCCAGTGGGTTATGAGTTTCTCTGTGGTGACCCCACTCCAGTGGGTGTTGAGTTTCTCTGTGGTGTCACCTCTCCAGTGGGTGCTGAGTTTCTCTGTGGTGATGCCTCTCCATTGGGTGCTGAGTTTCTCTGTGGTGATGCCTCTCCAGTGGGTGTTGAGTTTCTCTGTGGTGTCAACTCTCCAGTGGGTGTTGAGTTTCTCTGTGGTGACACCTCTCCAGTGGGTGTTGAGTATCTCTGTGGTGTCACCTCTGCAGTGGGTGCTGAGTTTCTCTGTGGTGATGCCTCTCCAGTGGGTGTTGAGGTTCTCTGTGGTGATGCCTCTCCACTGGGTGTTGAGGTTCTCTTTGGTGATGCCTCTCCAGTGGGTGTTGAGTTTCTCTGTGGTGTCACCTCTCCAGTGGGTGTTGAGTTCTCTGGGGTGTCACCTCTTCAGTGGGTGCTGAGTTTCTCTGTGGTGACACCTCTCCAGTGGGTGTTGAGGTTCTCTGTGGTGACACCTCTCTAGTGGGTGCTGAGTTTCTCTGTGGTGTCACCTCTCCAGTGGGTGCTGAGTTTCGCTGTGGTGATGCCTCTCCAGTGGGTGCTGAGTTTCTCTCTGGTGTCACCTCTCCAGTGGGAGTTGAGGTTCTCTGTGGTGACCCCTCTCCAGTGGGTGATGAGGTTCTCTGTGGTGAAGCCTCTCCAGTGGGTGCTGAGTTTCTCTGTGGTGATGCCTCTCCAGTGGGTGCTGAGTTTCTCTGGGGTGAAGCCTCTCCAGTGGGTGCTGAGGTTCTCTGTGCTGACCCCTCTCCAGTGGGTGTTGAGGTTCTCTGTGGCATCACCTCTCCAGTGGGTGCTGAGTTTCTCTGTGGTGTCACCTCTCCAGTGGGTGCTGAGTTTCTCTGTGGTGTCACCTCTCCAGTCGGTGTTGAGGTTCTCTGTGGCATCACCTCTCCAGTGGATGCTGAGTTTCTCTGTGGTGTCACCTCTCCAGTGGGAGTTGAGGTTCTCTGTGGTGACCCCTCTCTAGTGGGTGATGAGGTTCTCTGTGGTGAAGCCTCTCCAGTAGGTGTTGAGGTTCTCTGTGGTGATCCCTCTCCAGTGGGTGTTGAGGTTCTCTTCGGTGACCCCTCTCCAGTGGGAGTTGAGGTTCTCTGTGGTGATCCCTCTCCAGTGGGTGCTGAGTTTCTCTGTGGTGATCGCTCTCCAGTGGGTGTTGAGATTCTCTGTGGTGATCCCTCCCCAGTGGGTGTTGAGGTTCTTTGTGGTGATGCCTCTCCAGTGGGTGTTGAGTTTCTCTGTGGTGTCACCTCTCCAGTGGGTGTTGAGTTCTCTGTGGTGTCACCTCTTCAGTGGGTGCTGAGTTTCTCTGTGGTGACACCTCTCCAGAGGGTGTTGAGGTTCTCTGTGGTGACACCTCTCCAGTGGGTGCTGAGTTTCTCTGTGGTGTCACCTCTCCAGTGGGTGCTGAGTTTCGCTGTGGTGATGCCTCTCCAGTGGGTGCTGAGTTTCTCTGTGGTGTCACCTCTCCAGTCGGTGTTGAGGTTCTCTGTGGCATCACCTCTCCAGTGGGTGCTGAGTTTCTCTCTGGTGTCACCTCTCCAGTGGGAGTTGAGGTTCTCTGTGGTGACCCCTCTCCAGTGGGTGATGAGGTTCTCTGTGGTGAAGCCTCTCCAGTGGGTGCTGAGTTTCTCTGTGGTGATGCCTCTCCAGTGGGTGCTGAGTTTCTCTGGGGTGAAGCCTCTCCAGTGGGTGCTGAGGTTCTCTGTGCTGACCCCTCTCCAGTGGGTGTTGAGGTTCTCTGTGGCATCACCTCTCCAGTGGGTGCTGAGTTTCTCTGTGGTGTCACCTCTCCAGTGGGTGCTGAGTTTCTCTGTGGTGTCACCTCTCCAGTCGGTGTTGAGGTTCTCTGTGGCATCACCTCTCCAGTGGATGCTGAGTTTCTCTGTGGTGTCACCTCTCCAGTGGGAGTTGAGGTTTGCTGTGGTGACCCCTCTCTAGTGGGTGATGAGGTTCTCTGTGGTGAAGCCTCTCCAGTAGGTGTTGAGGTTCTCTGTGGTGATCCCTCTCCAGTGGGTGTTGAGGTTTTCTGCGGTGACCCCTCTCCAGTGGGAGTTGAGGTTCTCTGTGGTGATCCCTCTCCAGTGGGTGCTGAGTTTCTCTGTGGTGATCGCTCTCCAGTGGGTGTTGAGATTCTCTGTGGTGATCCCTCTCCAGTGGGTGTTGAGGTTCTCTGTGGTGATGCCTCTCCAGTGGGTGCTGAGTTTCTCTGTTGTGATCCCTCAACAGTGGGTGTTGAGGTTCTCTGTGGTGATGCCTCTCCAGTGGGTGCTGAGGTTCTCTGTGGTGACCCCTCTCCAGTGCGTGTTGAGGTTCTCTGTAGTGACCCCTCTCCAGTGGGTGTTGAGGTTCTCTGTGGTGATGCCGCTCCAGTGGGTGTTGAGGTTCTCTGTGGTGATCCCTCTCCAGTGGGTGCTGAGTTTCTCTGTGGTGATGCCTCTCCAGTGGGTGCTGAGTTTCTCTGTGGTGATGCCTCTCCAGTAGGTGCTGAGATTCTCTGTGGTGATGCCTCTCCAGTGGATGCTGAGTTTCTCTGTGGTGATGCCTCTCCAGTGGGTGCTGAGTTTCTCTGTGGTGATGCCTCTCCAGTGGGTGCTGAGTTTCTCTGTGGTGAAGCATCTCCAGTGGGTGTTGAGGTTCTCTGTGGTGACCCCTCTTCAGTGGGTGTTGAGGTTCTCTGTGGTGACCCCTCTCCAGTGGGTGTTGAGGTTCTCTGTGGTGAAGCCTCTCCAGTGGGTGTTGAGGTTCTCTGTGGTGACCCCTCTCCAGTGGGTGCTGAGTTTCTCTGTGCTGATGCCTCTCCAGTGGGTGCTGAGTTTCTCTGTGGTGATGCCTCTCCAGTGGGTGTTGAGGTTCTCTGTGGTGACCCCTCTCCAGTGGGTGCTGAGTTTCTCTGTGGTGATGCCTCTCCAGTGGGTGCTGAGTTTCTCTGCGGTGACCCCTCTCCAGAGTGTGTTGAGGTTCTCTGTGGTGTCACCTCTCCAGTGGGTGTTGAGGTTCTCTGTGGTGATCCCTCTCCAGTGGGTGCTGAGGTTCTCTGTGGTGACCCCTCTCCAGTGGGTGCTGAGTTTCTCTGTGGTGATGCCTCTCCAGTGGGTGTTGAGGTTCTCTGTGGTGAAGTCTCTCCAGTGCGTGTTGAGGTTCTCTGTGGTGATCCCTCTACAGTGGGTGCTGAGTTTCTCTGTGGTGATGCCTCTCCAGTGGGTGCTGAGTTTCTCTGTGGTGTCACCTCTCTAGTGGGTGATGAGTTTCTCTGTGGTGAAGCCTCTCCAGTGGGTGCTGAGTTTCTCTGTGGTGACCCCTCTCCAGTGGGTGTTGAGTTTCTCTGTGGTGTCACCTCTCCAGTGGGTGCTGACGTTCTCTGTGGTGACCCCTCTGCTGTGGGAGCTGAGGTTCTCTGTGGTGATGGCTCTCCAGCGGGTGCTGAGGGTCTCTGTGGTGACCACTCTCCAGTGGGTGTTGAGTTTCTCTGTGGTGATCCCTCTCCAGTGGGTGCTGAGTTTCTCTGTGGTGACCCCTGAACAGTGGGCGTTGAGGTTCTCTGTGTTGTCACCTCTCCAGTGGGTGTTGAGGTTCTCTGTGGTGATGCCTCTCCAGTGGGTGTTGAGGTTCTCTGTGGTGATGCCTCTCCAGTGGGTGTTGAGGTTCTCTGTGGTGATGCCTCTGCAGTGGGTGTTGAGGTTCTCTGTGGTGATGCCTCTCCAGTGGGTGTTGAGGTTCACTGTGGTGATGCCTCTCCAGTGGGTGCTGAGTTTCTATGTGGTGAAGCCTCTCCAGTGGGTGCTGAGTTTCTCTGAGGTGACCCCTCTCCAGTGGGTGTTGAGGTTCTCTGTGGTGTCACCTCTCCAGTGGGTGCTGACGTTCTCTGTGGTGACCCCTCTGCAGTGGGAGCTGAGGTTCTCTGTGGAGATGCCTCTCCAGCGGGTTCTGAGGGACTCTGTGGTGACCACTCTCCAGTGGGTGTTGAGATTCTCTGTGGTGACCCCTCTCCAGTGGGTGTTGAGGTTCTCTGTGGTTTCACCTCTCCAGTGGGTGTTGAGCTTCTCTGTGGTGATGCCTCTCCAGTGGGTGCAGAGTTTCTCTGTGGTAATGCCTCTCCAGCGGGTGCTGAGTTTCTCTGTGGTGACCCCTCTCCTGTGGGTGTTGAGGTTCTCTGTGGTGATGCCTCTCCAGTGGGTGTTGAGGTTCTCTGTGGTGATGCCTCTCCAGTTGGTGCTGAGGTTCTCTGTGGTGACCCCTCTCCAGTGGGTGTTGAGGTTCTCTGTGGTGATGCCTCTCCAGTGGGTGTTGAGTTTCTCTGTGGTGATGCCTCTCCAGTGGGTGTTGAGGTTCTCTGTGGTGTCACCTCTCCAGTGGGTGCTGAGGTACTCTGTGGTGATGCCTCTCCAGTGGGTGTTGAGGTTCTCTGTGGTGTCACCTCTCCAGTGGGTGTTGAGGTTCTCTGTGGTGTCACCTCTCCAGTGGGTGTTGAGGTTCTCAGTGGTGATGCCTCTCCAGTGGGTGCTGGTTTCTCTGTGGTGATGCCTCTCCAGTGGGTGCTGAGGTTCCCTGTGGTGTCACCTCTCCAGTGGGTGCTGAGGTTCTCTGTGGTGACCCCTCTCCAGTGGGTGTTGAGTTTCTCTGTAGTGACCCCTCTCCAGTGGGTGTTGAGGTTCTCTGTGGTGATGCCTCTCCAGTGGGTGCTGGTTTCTCTGTGGTGATGCCTCTCCAGTGGGTGCTGGGTTTCTCTGTAGTGATGCCTCTCCAGTGGGTGTTGAGGTTCTCTGTGGTGTCACCTCTCCAGTGGGTGTTGAGGTTCTCTGTGGTGTCACCTCTCCAGTGGGTGTTGAGGTTCTCTGTGGTGACCCCTCTCCATTGGGTGTTGAGTTTTACTGTGGTGACCCCTCTCCAGTGGTAGTTGAGGTTCTCTGTGGTGACACCTCTCCACTGGGTGCTGAGTTTCTCTGTGGTGATCGCTCTCCAGTGGGTGTTGAGATTCTCTGTGGTGATCCCTCTCCAGTGGGTGTTGAGGTTCTCTGTGGTGATGCCTCACCAGTGGGTGCTGGGTTTCTCTGTGGTGATCCCTCGCCAGTGGGTGTTGAGGTTCTCTGTGGTGATGCCTCTCCAGTGGGTGCTGAGGTTCTCTGTGGTGACCCCTCTCCAGTGGGTGTTGAGGTTCTCTGTAGTGACCCCTCTCCAGTGGGTGTTGAGGTTCTCTGTGGTGATGCCGCTCCAGTGGGTGTTGAGGTTCTCTGTGGTGATCCCTCTCCAGTGGGTGCTGAGTTTCTCTGTGGTGATGCCTCTCCAGTGGGTGCTGAGTTTCTCTGTGGTGATGCCTTTCCAGTGGGTGCTGAGTTTCTCTGTGGTGATGCCTCTCCAGTGGGTGCTGAGTTTCTCAGTGGTGAAGCATCTCCAGTGGGTGTTGAGGTTCTCTGTGGTGACCACTCTCCAGTGGGTGTTCAGGTTGTCTGTGGTGACCCCTCTCCAGTGGGTGTTGAGGTTCTCTGTGGTGAAGCCTCTCCAGTGGATGTTGAGGTTCTCTGTGGTGACCCCTCTCCAGTGGGTGCTGAGTTTCTCTGTGGTGACTCCTCTCCAAAGGGTGCTGAGTTTCTCTGTGGTGACCCCTCTCCAGTGGGTGTTGAGGTTCTCTGTGGTGATTCCTCTCCAGTGGGTGCTGAGTTTCTCTGTGGTGACGCCTCTCCAAAGGGTGCTGAGTTTCTCTGTGGTGATGCCTCTCCAGTGGGTGCTGAGTTTCTCTGTGGTGAAGCATCTCCAGTGGGTGTTGAGGTTCTCTGTGGTGACCCCTCTCCAGTGGGTGTTGAGGTTCTCTGTGGTGACCCCTCTCCAGTGGGTGTTGAGGTTCTCTGTGGTGAAGCCTCTCCAGTGGGTGTTGAGGTTCTCTGTGGTGACCCCTCTCCAGTGGGTGCTGAGTTTCTCTGTGCTGATGCCTCTCCAGTGGGTGCTGAGTTTCTCTGTGGTGACGCCTCTCCAAAGGGTGCTGAGTTTTTCTGTGGTGATGCCTCTCCAGTGGGTGCTGAGGTTCTCTGTGGTGATGCCTCTCCAGTGGGTGTTGAGGTTCTCTGTGGTGACCCCTCTCCAGTGGGTGCTGAGTTTCTCTGTGGTGATGCCTCTCCAGTGGGTGCTGAGTTTCTCTGTGGTGACCCCTCTCCAGAGTGTGTTGAGGTTCTCTGTGGTGTCACCTCTCCAGTGGGTGTTGAGGTTCTCTGTGGTGATCCCTCTCCAGTGGGTGTTGAGGTTCTCTGTGGTGATGCCTCTCCAGTGGGTGTTGAGGTTCTCTGTGGTGAAGTCTCTCCAGCGCGTGTTGAGGTTCTCTGTGGTGATCCCTCTACAGTGGGTGCTGAGTTTCTCTGTGGTGATGCCTCTCCAGTGGGTGCTGAGTTTCTCTGTGGTGTCACCTCTCTAGTGGGTGTTGAGGTTCTCTGTGGTGACGCCTCTCCAGTGGGTGCTGAGTTTCTCTGCGGTGACCCCTCTCCAGTGGGTGTTGAGTTTCTCTGTGGTGTCACCTCTCCAGTGGGTGCTGACGTTCTCTGTGGTGACCCCTCTGCAGTGGGAGCTGAGGTTCTCTGTGGTGATGCCTCTCCAGCGGGTGCTGAGGGTCTCTGTGGTGAACCACTCTCCAGTGGGTGTTGAGTTTCTCTGTGGTGATCCCTCTCCAGTGGGTGCTGAGTTTCTCTGTGGTGACCCCTCAACAGTGGGCGTTGAGGTTCTCTGTGTTGTCACCTCTCCAGTGGGTGTTGAGGTTCTCTGTGGTGATGCCTCTCCAGTGGGTGTTGAGGTTCTCTGTGGTGATGCCTCTCCAGTGGGTGTTGAGGTTCTCTGTGGTGATGCCTCTCCAGTGGGTGTTGAGGTTCTCTGTGGTGATGCCTCTCCAGTGGGTGTTGAGGTTCTCTGTGGTGATCCCTCTCCAGTGGGTGTTGAGGTTCTCTGTGGTGATGCCTCTCCAGTGGGTGCTGAGTTTCTCTGTGGTGACCCTCTCCATTGGGAGTGAGGTTCTCTGTGTGACACCTCTCCAGTGGGTGCTGAGTTTCTCTGTGGTGATCGCCTCTCCAGTGGGTGCTGAGATTCTCTGTGGTGATGCCCTCTCCAGTGGGTGCTGAGTTTCTCTGTGGTGACCCCTCTCCAGTGGGTGTTGAGGTTCTCTGTGGTGATGCCCTCTCCAGTGGGTGTTGAGTTTCTCTGTGGTGATGCCTCTCCAGTGGGTGTTGAGGTTCTCTGTGGTGGTCACCTCTCCAGTGGGTGCTGAGGTTCTCTGTGGTGATGCCTCTCCAGTGGGTGCTTGAGGTTCTCTGTGGTGATGCCTCTCCAGTGGGTGCTGAGATTCTCTGTGGTGATGCCTCTCCAGTGGGTGCTGAGTTTCTCTGTGGTGATGCCTCTCCAGTGGGTGTTGAGGTTCTCTGTGGTGATGCCTCTCCAGTGGGTGCTGAGGTTCCCTGTGGTGTCACCTCTGCAGTGGGTGCTGAGGTTCTCTGTGGTGACCCCTCTCCAGTGGGTGTTGAGGTTCTCTGTAGTGACCCATCTCCAGTGGGTGTTGAGGTTCTCTGTGGTGATGCCTCTCCAGTGGGTGTTGAGGTTCTCTGTGGTGTCACCTCTCCAGTGGGTGTTGAGGTTCTCTGTGGTGTCACCTCTCCAGTGGGTGTTGAGGTTCTCTGTGGTGACCCCTCTCCATTGGGTGTTGAGTTTTTCTGTGGTGACCCCTCTCCAGTGGTAGTTGAGGTTCTCTGTGGTGATCCCTCTCCAGTGGGTGCTGAGGTTCTCTGTGGTGACACCTCTCCAGTGGGTGCTGAGTTTCTCTGTGGTGATCGCTCTCCAGTGGGTGTTGAGATTCTCTGTGGTGATCCCTCTCCAGTGGGTGTTGAGGTTCTCTGTGGTGATGCCTCTCCAGTGGGTGCTGGGTTCTCTGTGGTGATCCCTCGCCAGTGGGTGTTGAGGTTCTCTGTGTGATCCCTCTCCAGTGGTGTTGAGGTTCTCTGTGGTGATCCCTCTCCAGTGGGTGTTGAGTTTCTCTGTGGTGATGCCTCTCCAGTGGGTGTTGAGGTTCTCTGTGTTGAAGCCTCTCCAGTGGGTGTTGAGGTTCTCTGTGGTGATCCCTCTCCAGTGGTTGCTGAATTTCTCTGTGGTGATCCCTCTCCAGTGGGTGTTGAGTTTCTCTGTGTTTATACCTCTCCAGTGGGTGCTGAGTTTCTCTGTGGTGACCCCTCTCCAGTGGGTGTTGAGATTCTCTGTGGTGACCCCTCTCCAGTGGGTGTTGAGGTTCTCTGTGGTGACACCTCTCCAGTGGGTGCTGAGTTTCTCTGTGGTGTCACCTCTCCAGTGGGTGCTGACGTTCTCTGTGGTGACCCCTCTGCTGTGGGAGCTGAGGTTCTCTGTGGTGATGCCTCTCCAGCGGGTGCTGAGGGTCTCTGTGGTGACCACTCTCCAGTGGGTGTTGAGGTTCTCTGTGGTGATCCCTCTCCAGTGGGTGTTGAGGTTCTCTGTGGTGATCCCTCTCCAGTGGGTGTTGAGGTTCTCTGTGGTGATGCCTCTCCAGTGGGTGTTGAGGTTCTCTGTGGTGAAGCCTCTCCAGTGTGTGCTGAGGTTCTCTGTGGTGTCACCTCTCCAGTGCGTGTTGAGGTTCTCTGTGGTGATCCCTCTCCAGTGGGTGTTGAGGTTCTCTGTGGTGATGCCTCTCCAGTGGGTGTTGAGGTTCACTGTGCTGATGCCTCTCCAGTGGGTGCTGAGTTTCTATCTGGTGAAGCCTCTCCAGTGGGTGCTGAGTTTCTCTGAGGTGACCCCTCTCCAGTGGGTGTTGAGGTTCTCTGTGGTGTCACCTCTCCAGTGGGTGCTGACGTTCTCTGTGGTGACCACTCTGCAGTGGGAGCTGAGGTTCTCTGTGGAGATGCCTCTCCAGCGGGTGCTGAGGGTCTCTGTGGTGACCACTCTCCAGTGGGTGTTGAGTTTCTCTGTGGTGATCCCTCTCCAGTGGGTGCTGAGTTTCTCTGTGGTGACCCCTCTCCAGTGGGTGTTGAGGTTCTCTGTGGTTTCACCTCTCCAGTGGGTGTTGAGCTTCTCTGTGGTGATGCCTCTCCAGTGGGTGTTGAGGTTCTCTGTGGTTATGCCTCTCCAGTGGGTGTTGAGGTTCTCTGTGGTGATCCCTCTCCAGTGGGTGTTGAGGTTCTCTGTGGTGATGCCTCTCCAGTGGGTGCTGAGTTTCTCTGTGGTGTCACCTCTCCAGTGGGTGCTGAGGTTCTCTGTATTGTCATCTCTCCAGTGGGTGTTGAGGTTTCTGTGGTGATTCCTCTCCAGTGGGTGCTGAGTTTCTCTGTGGTAATGCCTCTCCAGTGGGTGCTGGGTTTCTCTGTAGTGATGCCTCTCCAGTGGGTGTTGAGGTTCTCTGTGGTGTCACCTCTCCAGTGGGTGTTGAGGTTCTCTGTGGTGTCACCTCTCCAGTGGGTGTTGAGGTTCTCTGTGGTGACCCCTCTCCAGTGGGTGTTGAGTTCTTCTGTGGTGACCCCTCTCCAGTGGGAGTTGAGGTTCTCTGTGGTGACACCTCTCCAGTGGGTGCTGAGTTTCTCTGTGGTGATCGCTCTCCAGTGGGTATTGAGATTCTCTGTGGTGATCCCTCTCCAGTGGGTGTTGAGGTTCTCTGTGGTGACCCCTCTCCAGTGGGTGTTGAGGTTCTCTGTAGTGACCCCTCTCCAGTGGGTGTTGAGGTTCTCTGTGGTGATGCCGCTCCAGTGGGTTTTGAGGTTCTCTGTGGTGATCCCTCTCCAGTGGGTGCTGAGTTTCTCTGTGGTGATGCCTCTCCAGTGGGTGCTGAGTTTCTCTGTGGTGATGCCTCTCCAGTAGGTGCTGAGATTCTCTTTGGTGATGCCTCTCCAGTGGGTGCTGAGTTTCTCTGTGGTGATGCCTCTCCAGTGGGTGCTGAGTTTCTCTGTGGTGATGCCTCTCCAGTGGGTGCTGAGTTTCTCAGTGGTGAAGCATCTCCAGTGGGTGTTGAGGTTCTCTGTGGTGACCCCTCTCCAGTGGGTGTTGAGGTTCTCTGTGGTGACCCCTCTCCAGTGGGTGTTGAGGTTCTCTGTGGTGAAGCCTCTCCAGTGGATGTTGAGGTTCTCTGTGGTGACACCTCTCCAGTGGGTGCTGAGTTTCTCTGTGGTGATTCCTCTCCAGTGGGTGCTGAGTTTCTCTGTGGTGACGCCTCTCCAAAGGGTGCTGAGTTTCTCTGTGGTGATGCCTCTCCAGTGGCTGCTGAGGATCTCTGTGGTGATGCCTCTCCAGTGGGTGTTGAGGTTCTCTGTGGTGACCCCTCTCCAGTGGGTGCTGAGTTTCTCTGTGGTGATGCCTCTCCAGTGGGTGCTGAGTTTCTCTGTGGTGACCCCTCTCCAGAGTGTGTTGAGGTTCTCTGTAGTGTCACCTCTCCAGTGGGTGTTGAGGTTCTCTGTGGTGATCCCTCTCCAGTGGGTGTTGAGTTTCTCTGTGGTGATGCCTCTCCAGTGGGTGTTGAGGTTCTCTGTTTTGAAGCCTCTCCAGTGGGTGCTGAGGTTCTCTGTGGTGTCACCTCTCCAGTGCGTGTTGAGGTTCTCTGTGGTGATCCCTCTCCAGTGGGTGTTGAGGTTCACTGTTTTGATGCCTCTCCAGTGGGTGCTGAGTTTCTCTGTGGTGATGCCTCTCCAGTGGGTGCTGAGTTTCTCTGTGGTGTCACCTCTCCAGTGGTTGCTGACGTTCTCTGTGGTGACCCCTCTGCAGTGGGAGCTGAGGTTCTCTGTGGTGATGCCTCTCCAGCGGGTGCTGAGGGTCTCTGTGGTGACCACTCTCCAGTGGGTGTTGAGTTTCTCTGTGGTGATCCCTCTCCAGTGGGTGCTGAGTTTCTCTGTGGTGACCCCTCAACAGTGGGTGTTGAGGTTCTCTGTGTTGTCACCTCTCCAGTGGGTGTTGAGGTTCTCTGTGGTGATGCCTCTCCAGTGGGTGTTGAGGTTCTCTGTGGTGATGCCTCTCCAGTGGATGTTGAGGTTCTCTGTGGTGATGCCTCTCCAGTGGGTGTTGAGGTTCTCTGTGGTGAAGTCCTCTCCAGTGGGTGTTGAGGTTCTCTGTGGTGATCCCTCTCCAGTGGGTGTTGAGGTTCTCTGTGGTGATGCCTCTCCAGTGGGTGCTGAGTTTCTCTGTGGTGTCACCTCTCCAGTGGGTGCTGAGGTTCTCTGTATTGTCACCTCTCCAGTGGGTGTTGAGGTTCTCTGTGGTGATGCCTCTCCAGTGGGTGCTGAGTTTCTCTGTGGTGATGCCTCTCCAGTGGGTGCTGAGTTTCTCTGTGGTGACCCCTCTCCTGTGGGTGTTGAGGTTCTCTGTGGTGATGCCTCTCCAGTTGGTGCTGAGGTTCTCTGTGGTGACCCCTCGCCAGTGGGTGTTGAGGTTCTCTGTGGTGATGCCTCTCCAGTGGGTGTTGAGTTTCTCTGTGGTGATGCCTCTCCAGTGGGTGCTGAGTTTCTCTGTGCTGATCCATCTCCAGTGGGTGCTGAGTTTCCCTGTGGTGATCCCTCTCCAGTGGGTGTTGAGGTTCTCTCTGGTGATGCCTCTCCTGTGGGTGTTGAGGTTCTCTGTGGTGATGCCTCTCCAGTGGGTGTTGAGGTTCTCTGTGGTGATGCCTCTGCAGTGGGTGCTGAGTTTCTCTGTGGTGCTGCCTCTCCAGTGGGTGCTGGGTTTCTCTGTGGTGATGCCTCTCCAGTGGGTGCTGAGTTTCTCTGTGGTGACCCCTCTCCTGTGGGTGTTGAGGTTCTCTGTGGTGATGCCTCTCCAGTGGGTGTTGAGGTTCTCTGTGGTGATGCCTCTCCAGTGGGTGCTGAGGTTCTCTGTGGTGACCCCTCTCCAGTGGGTGTTGAGGTTCTCTGTGGTGATGCCTCTCCAGTGGGTGTTGAGTTTCTCTGTGGTGATGCCTCTCCAGTGGGTGCTGGGTTTCTCTGTGGTGATGCCTCTCCAGTGGGTGTTGAGGTTCTCTGTGGTGACCCCTCTCCAGTGGGTGTTGAGGTTTTCTGTGTTGTCACCTCTCCAGTGGGTGCTGAGGTTCTCTGTGGTGATCCCTCTCCAGTGGGTGTTGAGGTTCTCTGTGGTGACACCTCTCCAGTGGGTGTTGAGGTTCTCTGTGGTGACCCCTCTCCAGTGGGTGCTGAGTTTCTCTGTGGTGATGCCTCTCCAGTGGGTGCTGAGTTTCTCTGTGGTGTCACCTCTCCAGTGGGTGCTGAGTTTCTCTGTGGTTACCCCTCTCCAGTGGGTGTTGAGGTTCTCTGTGGTGATGCCTCTCCAGTGGGTGCTGAGTTTCTCTGTGGTGTCACCTCTCCAGTGGGTGCTGACGTTCTCTGTGGTGACCCCTCTGCAGTGGGAGCTGAGGTTCTCTGTGGTGATGCCTCTCCAGCGGGTGCTGAGGGTCTCTGTGGTGACCACTCTCCAGTGGGTGTTGAGTTTCTCTGTGGTGATCCCTCTCCAGTGGGTGCTGAGTTTCTCTGTGGTGACCCCTCAACAGTGGGTGTTGAGGTTCTCTGTGTTGTCACCTCTCCAGTGGGTGTTGAGGTTCTCTGTGGTGATGCCTCTCCAGTGGGTGTTGAGGTTCTCTGTGGTGATGCCTCTCCAGTGGGTGTTGAGGTTCTCTGTGGTGAAGTCTCTCCAGTGGGTGTTGAGTTTCTCTGTGGTGATCCCTCTCCAGTGGATGTTGAGGTTCTCTGTGGTGATGCCTCTCCAGTGGGTGCCGAGTTTCTCTGTGGTGTCACCTCTCCAGTGGGTGCTGAGGCTCTCTGTATTGTCACCTCTCCAGTGGGTGTTGAGGTTCTCTGTGGTGACCCCTCTCCAGTGGGTGTTGAGGTTCTCTGTGGTGATGCCTCTCCAGTGGGTGTTGAGTTTCTCTGTGGTGATGCCTCTCCAGTGGGTGCTGAGATTCTCTGTGGTGATGCCTCTCCAGTGGGTGTTGAGGTTCTCTGTCGTGTCACCTCTCCAGTGGGTCCTGAGGTTCCCTGTGGTGTCACCTCTCCAGTGGGTGTTGAGGTTCTCTGTGGTGACCCCTCTCCAGTGGATGTTGAGGTTTTCTGTGTTGTCACCTCTCCAGTGGGTGTTGAGGTTCTCTGTGGTGATGCCTCTCCAGTGGGTGTTGAGGTTCTCTGTGGTGATGCCTCTACAGTGGGTGTTGAGGTTCTCTGTGTTGTCACCTCTCCAGTGGGTGTTGAGTTTCTCTGTGGTGACACCTCTCCAGTGGGTGCTGAGTTTCTCTGTGGTGATCCCTCTCCAGTGGGTGTTGAGGTTCTCTGTGGTGATCCCTCTCCAGTGGGTGCTGAGTTTCTCTGTGGTGATCCCTCTCCAGTGGGTGCTGAGTTTCTCTGTGGTGATCCCTCTCCAGTGGGTGTTGAGGTTCTCTGTGGTGATGCCTCTCCAGTGGGTGCTGGGTTTCTCTGTGGTGACCCCTCTCCAGAGTGTGTTGAGGTTCTCTGTGGTGACCCCTCCCCTGTGGGTGTTGAGGTTCTCTGTGGTGATGCCTCTCCAGTGGGTGTTGAGGTTCTCTGTGGTGATGCCTCTCCAGTGTGTGCTGAGTTTATCTGTGGTGATGCCTCTCCAGTGGGTGCTGAGTTTCTCTGTGGTGATGCCTCTCCAGTGGGTGCTGAGTTTCTCTGTGGTGACCCCTCTCCTGTGGGTGTTGAGGTTCTCTGTGGTGATGCCTCTCCAGTGGGTGTTGAGGTTCTCTGTGGTGATGCCTCTCCAGTGGGTGTTGAGTTTCTCTGTGGTGATGCCTCTCCAGTGGGTGCTGAGTTTTTCTGTGGTGACCCCTCTCCAGTGGGTGTTGAGGTTCTCTGTGGTGATGCCTCTCCAGTGGGTGCTGAGTTTCTCTGTGGTGATGCCTCTCCAGTGGGTGTTGAGGTTCTCTGTGGTGTCACCTCTCCAGTGGGTGCTGAGTTTCTCTGTGGTGTCACCTCTCCAGTGGGTGTTGAGGTTCTCTGTGGTGACCACTCTCCAGTGGGTGTTGAGGTTCTCTGTGTTGTCACCTCTCCAGTGGGTGTTGAGGTTCTCTGTGGTGATCCCTCTCCAGTGGGTGCTGAGTTTCTCTGTGGTGATCCCTCTCCAGTGGGTGTTGAGTTTCTCTGTGGTGATCCCTCTCCAGTGGGTGTTGAGGTTCTCTGTGGTGACCCCTCTCAGTGGGTGTTGAGGTTCTCTGTGGTGACCCCTCTCCAGTGGGTGCTGAGTTTCTCTGTGGTGATGCCTCTCCAGTGGGTGCTGAGTTTCTCTGTGGTGTCACCTCTCCAGTGGGTGCTGACTTTCTCTGTGGTGACCCCTCTCCAGTGGGTGTTGAGGTTCTCTGTGGTGATGCCTCTCCAGTGGGTGTTGAGTTTCTCTGTGGTGATGCCTCTCCAGTGGGTGCTGAGTTTCTCTGTGGTGATGCCTCTCCAGTGGGTGTTGAGGTTCTCTGTGGTGTCACCTCTCCAGTGGGTGCTGAGTTTCTCTGTGGTGTCACCTCTCCAGTGGGTGTTGAGGTTCTCTGTGGTGACCACTCTCCAGTGGGTGTTGAGGTTCTCTGTGTTGTCACCTCTCCAGTGGGTGTTGAGGTTCTCTGTGGTGATCCCTCTCCAGTGGGTGCTGAGTTTCTCTGTGGTGATCCCTCTCCAGTGGGTGTTGAGTTTCTCTGTGGTGATCCCTCTCCAGTGGGTGTTGAGGTTCTCTGTGGTGACCCCTCTCCAGTGGGTGCTGAGTTTCTCTGTGGTGATGCCTCTCCAGTGGGTGCTGAGTTTCTCTGTGGTGACCCCTCAACAGTGGGTGTTGAGGTTCTCTGTGTTGTCACCTCTCCAGTGGGTGTTGAGGTTCTCTGTGGTGATGCCTCTCCAGTGGGTGTTGAGGTTCTCTGTGGTGATGCCTCTCCAGTGGGTGTTGAGGTTCTCTGTGGTGACCCCTCTCCAGAGTGTGTTGAGGTTCTCTGTAGTGTCACCTCTCCAGTGGGTGTTGAGGTTCTCTGTGGTGATCCCTCTCCAGTGGGTGTTGAGTTTCTCTGTGGTGATGCCTCTCCAGTGGGTGCTGAGGTTCTCTGTGGTGTCACCTCTCCAGTGCGTGTTGAGGTTCTCTGTGGTGATCCCTCTCCAGTGGGTGTTGAGGTTCACTGTTTTGATGCCTCTCCAGTGGGTGCTGAGTTTCTCTGTGGTGACTCCTCTCCAGTGGGTGTTGAGGTTCTCTGTGGTGTCACCTCTCCAGTGGGTGCTGAGATTCTCTGTGGTGATGCCTCTCCAGTGGGTGCTGAGTTTCTCTGTGGTGTCACCTCTCCAGTGGTTGCTGACGTTCTCTGTGGTGACCCCTCTGCAGTGGGAGCTGAGGTTCTCTGTGGTGATGCCTCTCCAGCGGGTGCTGAGGGTCTCTGTGGTGACCACTCTCCAGTGGGTGTTGAGTTTCTCTGTGGTGATCCCTCTCCAGTGGGTGCTGAGTTTCTCTGTGGTGACCCCTCAACAGTGGGTGTTGAGGTTCTCTGTGTTGTCACCTCTCCAGTGGGTGTTGAGGTTCTCTGTGGTGATGCCTCTCCAGTGGGTGTTGAGGTTCTCTGTGGTGATGCCTCTCCAGTGGATGTTGAGGTTCTCTGTGGTGATGCCTCTCCAGTGGGTGTTGAGGTTCTCTGTGGTGAAGTCTCTCCAGTGGGTGTTGAGGTTCTCTGTGGTGATCCCTCTCCAGTGGGTGTTGAGGTTCTCTGTCGTGATGCCTCTCCAGTGGGTGCCGAGTTTCTCTGTGGTGTCACCTCTCCAGTGGGTGCTGAGGTTCTCTGTATTGTCACCTCTCCAGTGGGTGTTGAGGTTCTCTGTGGTGATGCCTCTCCAGTGGGTGCTGAGTTTCTCTGTGGTGATGCCTCTCCAGTGGGTGCTGAGTTTCTCTGTGGTGACCCCTCTCCTGTGGGTGTTGAGGTTCTCTGTGGTGATGCCTCTCCAGTTGGTGCTGAGGTTCTCTGTGGTGACCCCTCGCCAGTGGGTGTTGAGGTTCTCTGTGGTGATGCCTCTCCAGTGGGTGTTGAGTTTCTCTGTGGTGATGCCTCTCCAGTGGGTGCTGAGTTTCTCTGTGCTGATCCATCTCCAGTGGGTGCTGAGTTTCCCTGTGGTGATCCCTCTCCAGTGGGTGTTGAGGTTCTCTCTGGTGATGCCTCTCCTGTGGGTGTTGAGGTTCTCTGTGGTGATGCCTCTCCAGTGGGTGTTGAGGTTCTCTGTGGTGATGCCTCTGCAGTGGGTGCTGAGTTTCTCTGTGGTGCTGCCTCTCCAGTGGGTGCTGGGTTTCTCTGTGGTGATGCCTCTCCAGTGGGTGCTGAGTTTCTCTGTGGTGACCCCTCTCCTGTGGGTGTTGAGGTTCTCTGTGGTGATGCCTCTCCAGTGGGTGTTGAGGTTCTCTGTGGTGATGCCTCTCCAGTGGGTGCTGAGTTTCTCTGTGGTGATGCCTCTCCAGTGGGTGCTGGGTTTCTCTGTGGTGATGCCTCTCCAGTGGGTGTTGAGGTTCTCTGTGGTGACCCCTCTCCAGTGGGTGTTGAGGTTTTCTGTGTTGTCACCTCTCCAGTGGGTGCTGAGGTTCTCTGTGGTGATCCCTCTCCAGTGGGTGTTGAGGTTCTCTGTGGTGACACCTCTCCAGTGGGTGTTGAGGTTCTCTGTGGTGACCCCTCTCCAGTGGGTGCTGAGTTTCTCTGTGGTGATGCCTCTCCAGTGGGTGCTGAGTTTCTCTGTGGTGTCACCTCTCCAGTGGGTGCTGAGTTTCTCTGTGGTTACCCCTCTCCAGTGGGTGTTGAGGTTCTCTGTGGTGATGCCTCTCCAGTGGGTGCTGAGTTTCTCTGTGGTGTCACCTCTCCAGTGGGTGCTGACGTTCTCTGTGGTGACCCCTCTGCAGTGGGAGCTGAGGTTCTCTGTGGTGATGCCTCTCCAGCGGGTGCTGAGGGTCTCTGTGGTGACCACTCTCCAGTGGGTGTTGAGTTTCTCTGTGGTGATCCCTCTCCAGTGGGTGCTGAGTTTCTCTGTGGTGACCCCTCAACAGTGGGTGTTGAGGTTCTCTGTGTTGTCACCTCTCCAGTGGGTGTTGAGGTTCTCTGTGGTGATGCCTCTCCAGTGGGTGTTGAGGTTCTCTGTGGTGATGCCTCTCCAGTGGGTGTTGAGGTTCTCTGTGGTGAAGTCTCTCCAGTGGGTGTTGAGTTTCTCTGTGGTGATCCCTCTCCAGTGGATGTTGAGGTTCTCTGTGGTGATGCCTCTCCAGTGGGTGCCGAGTTTCTCTGTGGTGTCACCTCTCCAGTGGGTGCTGAGGCTCTCTGTATTGTCACCTCTCCAGTGGGTGTTGAGGTTCTCTGTGGTGACCCCTCTCCAGTGGGTGTTGAGGTTCTCTGTGGTGATGCCTCTCCAGTGGGTGTTGAGTTTCTCTGTGGTGATGCCTCTCCAGTGGGTGCTGAGTTTCTCTGTGGTTATGCCTCTCCAGTGGGTGTTGAGGTTCTCTGTGGTGTCACCTCTCCAGTGGGTGCTGAGGTTCTCTGTGGTGTCACCTCTCCAGTGGGTGTTGAGGTTCTCTGTGGTGACCCCTCTCCAGTGGATGTTGAGGTTCTCTGTGTTGTCACCTCTCCAGTGGGTGTTGAGTTTCTCTGTGGTGATGCCTCTCCAGTGGGTGTTGAGGTTCTCTGTGGTGATGCCTCTACAGTGGGTGTTGAGGTTCTCTGTGTTGTCACCTCTCCAGTGGGTGTTGAGTTTCTCTGTGGTGACACCTCTCCAGTGGGTGCTGAGTTTCTCTGTGGTGATCCCTCTCCAGTGGGTGTTGAGGTTCTCTGTGGTGACACCTCTCCAGTGGGTGCTGAGTTTCTCTGTGGTGATCCCTCTCCAGTGGGTGCTGAGTTTCTCTGTGTGATCCCTCTCCAGTGGGTGTTGAGGTTCTCTGTGGTGATGCCTCTCCAGTGGGTGCTGAGTTTCTCTGTGGTGACCCCTCTCCAGTGGGTGTTGAGGTTCTCTCTGGTGATGCCTCTCCTGTGGGTGTTGAGGTTCTCTGTGGTGATGCCTCTCCAGTGGGTGTTGAGGTTCTCTGTGGTGATGCCTCTCCAGTGGGTGCTGAGTTTCTCTGTGGTGATGCCTCTCCAGTGGGTGCTGAATTTCTCTGTGGTGATGCCTCTCCAGTGGGTGCTGAGTTTCTCTGTGGTGACCCCTCTCCTGTGGGTGTTGAGGTTCTCTGTGGTGATGCCTCTCCAGTGTGTGTTGAGGTTCTCTGTATTGATGCCTCTCCAGTGGGTGTTGAGTTTCTCTGTGGTGATGCCTCTCCAGTGGGTGCTGAGTTTTTCTGTGGTGACCCCTCTCCAGTGGGTGTTGAGGTTCTCTGTGGTGATGCCTCTCCAGTGGGTGTTGAGTTTCTCTGTGGTGATGCCTCTCCAGTGGGTGCTGAGTTTCTCTGTGGTGATGCCTCTCCAGTGGGTGTTGAGGTTCTCTGTGGTGTCACCTCTCCAGTGGGTGCTGAGTTTCTCTGTGGTGTCACCTCTCCAGTGGGTGTTGAGGTTCTCTGTGGTGACCACTCTCCAGTGGGTGTTGAGGTTCTCTGTGTTGTCACCTCTCCAGTGGGTGTTGAGGTTCTCTGTGGTGATCCCTCTCCAGTGGGTGCTGAGTTTCTCTGTGGTGATCCCTCTCCAGTGGGTGTTGAGTTTCTCTGTGGTGATCCCTCTCCAGTGGGTGTTGAGGTTCTCTGTGGTGACCCCTCTTCAGTGGGTGTTGAGGTTCTCTGTGGTGACCCCTCTCCAGTGGGTGCTGAGTTTCTCTGTGGTGATGCCTCTACAGTGGGTGCTGAGTTTCTCTGTGGTGTCACCTCTCCAGTGGGTGCTGACTTTCTCTGTGGTGACCCCTCTCCAGTGGGTGTTGAGGTTCTCTGTGGTGATGCCTCTCCAGTGGGTGTTGAGTTTCTCTGTGGTGATGCCTCTCCAGTGGGTGCTGAGTTTCTCTGTGGTGATGCCTCTCCAGTGGGTGTTGAGGTTCTCTGTGGTGTCACCTCTCCAGTGGGTGCTGAGTTTCTCTGTGGTGTCACCTCTCCAGTGGGTGTTGAGGTTCTCTGTGGTGACCACTCTCCAGTGGGTGTTGAGGTTCTCTGTGTTGTCACCTCTCCAGTGGGTGTTGAGGTTCTCTGTGGTGATCCCTCTCCAGTGGGTGCTGAGTTTCTCTGTGGTGATCCCTCTCCAGTGGGTGTTGAGTTTCTCTGTGGTGATCCCTCTCCAGTGGGTGTTGAGGTTCTCTGTGGTGACCCCTCTTCAGTGGGTGTTGAGGTTCTCTGTGGTGACCCCTCTCCAGTGGGTGCTGAGTTTCTCTGTGGTGATGCCTCTCCAGTGGGTGCTGAGTTTCTCTGTGGTGACCCCTCAACAGTGGGTGTTGAGGTTCTCTGTGTTGTCACCTCTCCAGTGGGTGTTGAGGTTCTCTGTGGTGATGCCTCTCCAGTGGGTGTTGAGGTTCTCTGTGGTGATGCCTCTCCAGTGGGTGTTGAGGTTCTCTGTGGTGAAGTCTCTCCAGTGGGTGTTGAGTTTCTCTGTGGTGATCCCTCTCCAGTGGATGTTGAGGTTCTCTGTGGTGATGCCTCTCCAGTGGGTGCCGAGTTTCTCTGTGGTGTCACCTCTCCAGTGGGTGCTGAGGCTCTCTGTATTGTCACCTCTCCAGTGGGTGTTGAGGTTCTCTGTGGTGACCCCTCTCCAGTGGGTGTTGAGGTTCTCTGTGGTGATGCCTCTCCAGTGGGTGTTGAGTTTCTCTGTGGTGATGCCTCTCCAGTGGGTGCTGAGTTTCTCTGTGGTTATGCCTCTCCAGTGGGTGTTGAGGTTCTCTGTGGTGTCACCTCTCCAGTGGGTGCTGAGGTTCTCTGTGGTGTCACCTCTCCAGTGGGTGTTGAGGTTCTCTGTGGTGACCCCTCTCCAGTGGATGTTGAGGTTCTCTGTGTTGTCACCTCTCCAGTGGGTGTTGAGTTTCTCTGTGGTGATGCCTCTCCAGTGGGTGTTGAGGTTCTCTGTGGTGATGCCTCTACAGTGGGTGTTGAGGTTCTCTGTGTTGTCACCTCTCCAGTGGGTGTTGAGTTTCTCTGTGGTGACACCTCTCCAGTGGGTGCTGAGTTTCTCTGTGGTGATCCCTCTCCAGTGGGTGTTGAGGTTCTCTGTGGTGACACCTCTCCAGTGGGTGCTGAGTTTCTCTGTGGTGATCCCTCTCCAGTGGGTGCTGAGTTTCTCTGTGGTGATCCCTCTCCAGTGGGTGTTGAGGTTCTCTGTGGTGATGCCTCTCCAGTGGGTGCTGAGTTTCTCTGTGGTGACCCCTCTCCAGTGGGTGTTGAGGTTCTCTCTGGTGATGCCTCTCCTGTGGGTGTTGAGGTTCTCTGTGGTGATGCCTCTCCAGTGGGTGTTGAGGTTCTCTGTGGTGATGCCTCTCCAGTGGGTGCTGAGTTTCTCTGTGGTGCTGCCTCTCCAGTGGGTGCTGAGTTTCTCTGTGGTGATGCCTCTCCAGTGGGTGCTGAGTTTCTCTGTGGTGACCCCTCTCCTGTGGGTGTTGAGGTTCTCTGTGGTGATGCCTCTCCAGTGTGTGTTGAGGTTCTCTGTATTGATGCCTCTCCAGTGGGTGTTGAGTTTCTCTGTGGTGATGCCTCTCCAGTGGGTGCTGAGTTTTTCTGTGGTGACCCCTCTCCAGTGGGTGTTGAGGTTCTCTGTGGTGATGCCTCTCCAGTGGGTGTTGAGTTTCTCTGTGGTGATGCCTCTCCAGTGGGTGCTGAGTTTCTCTGTGGTGATGCCTCTCCAGTGGGTGTTGAGGTTCTCTGTGGTGTCACCTCTCCAGTGGGTGCTGAGTTTCTCTGTGGTGTCACCTCTCCAGTGGGTGTTGAGGTTCTCTGTGGTGACCACTCTCCAGTGGGTGTTGAGGTTCTCTGTGTTGTCACCTCTCCAGTGGGTGTTGAGGTTCTCTGTGGTGATCCCTCTCCAGTGGGTGCTGAGTTTCTCTGTGGTGATCCCTCTCCAGTGGGTGTTGAGTTTCTCTGTGGTGATCCCTCTCCAGTGGGTGTTGAGGTTCTCTGTGGTGACCCCTCTTCAGTGGGTGTTGAGGTTCTCTGTGGTGACCCCTCTCCAGTGGGTGCTGAGTTTCTCTGTGGTGATGCCTCTCCAGTGGGTGCTGAGTTTCTCTGCGGTGTCACCTCTCCAGTGGGTGCTGACTTTCTCTGTGGTGACCCCTCTCCAGTGGGTGTTGAGGTTCTCTGTGGTGATGCCTCTCCAGTGGGTGTTGAGTTTCTCTGTGGTGATGCCTCTCCAGTGGGTGCTGAGTTTCTCTGTGGTGATGCCTCTCCAGTGGGTGTTGAGGTTCTCTGTGGTGTCACCTCTCCAGTGGGTGCTGAGTTTCTCTGTGGTGTCACCTCTCCAGTGGGTGTTGAGGTTCTCTGTGGTGACCACTCTCCAGTGGGTGTTGAGGTTCTCTGTGTTGTCACCTCTCCAGTGGATGTTGAGGTTCTCTGTGGTGATCCCTCTCCAGTGGGTGCTGAGTTTCTCTGTGGTGATCCCTCTCCAGTGGGTGTTGAGTTTCTCTGTGGTGATCCCTCTCCAGTGGGTGTTGAGGTTCTCTGTGGTGACCCCTCTTCAGTGGGTGTTGAGGTTCTCTGTGGTGACCCCTCTCCAGTGGGTGCTGAGTTTCTCTGTGGTGATGCCTCTCCAGTGGGTGCTGAGTTTCTCTGTGGTGTCACCTCTCCAGTGGGTGCTGACTTTCTCTGTGGTGACCCCTCTCCAGTGGGTGTTGAGGTTCTCTGTGGTGATGCCTCTCCAGTGGGTGTTGAGGTTCTCTGTGGTGATGCCTCTCCAGTGGGTGTTGAGGTTCTCTGTGGTGACCCCTCTCCAGTGGGTGTTGAGGTTCTCTGTGGTGTTCCCTCTCCAGTGGGTGCTGGGTTTCTCTGTGGTGATGCCTCTCCAGTGGGTGTTGAGTTTCTCTGTGGTGTCACCTCTCCAGTGGGTCCTGACGTTCTCTGTGGTGACCCCTCTCCAGTGTCTGCTAAGTTTCTCTGTGGCGATGCCTCTCCAGTGGGTGCTGAGTTTCACTGTGGTGATCCCTCTCCAGTGGGTGCTGAGTTTCTCTGTGGTGAAGCCTCTCAGTGGGTGCTGAGTTTCTCTGTGGTGATGCCTCTCCAGTGGGTGTTGAGGTTCTCTGTGGTGACCCCTCTCCAGTGGGTGTTGAGTTTCTCTGTGCTGATGCCTCTCCAGTGGGTGCTGAGTTTCACTGTGGTGACCCCTCTCCAGTGTCTGCTAAGTTTCTCTGTGGTGATGCCTCTCCAGTGGGTGCTGAGTTTCACTGTGGTGATCCCTCTCCAGTGGGTGCTGAGTTTCTCTTTGGTGATGCCTCTCCAGTGTGTGTTGAGGTTCTCTTTGGTGACACCTCTCCAGTGGGTGCTGAGTTTCTCTGCGGTGATGCCTCTCCAGTGGGTGCTGAGTTTCGCTGTGGTAATGCCCCTCCAGTGGGTGTTGAGGTTCTCTGTGGTGACCCCTCTCCAGTGGGTGCTGAGTTTCTCTGTGGTGATGCCTCTCCAGTCGGTGTTGAGGTTATCTGTGGTTTCACCTCTCCAGTGGGTGTCGAGGTTCTCTGTGGTGATGCCTCTCCAGTGGGTGCTGAGTTTCTCTGTGGTGATGCCTCTCCAGTGGGTGCTGAGTTTCTCTGTGGTGATGCCTCTCCAGTGGGTGTTGAGGTTCTCTGTGGTGTCACCTCTCTAGTGGGTGCTGAGTTTCTCTGTGGTGTCACCTCTCCAGTGGGCGTTGAGGTTCTCTGCGGTGACCCCTCTCCAGTGGGTGCTGAGTTTCTCTGTGGTGATGCCTCTCCAGTGGGTGCTGGGTTTCTCTGTGGTGATGCCTCTCCAGTGGGTGTTGAGGTTCTCTGTGGTGTCACCTCTCCAGTGGGTGCTGCGTTTCTCTGTGGTGTGACCTCTCCAGTGGGTGTTGAGGTTCTCTGTGGTGACCCCTCTCCAGTGGGTGTTGAGGTTCTCTGTGTTGTCACCTCTCCAGTGGGTGTTGAGGTTCTCTGTGGTGATCCCTCTCCAGTGGGTGCTGAGTTTCTCTGTGGTGATCCCTCTCCAGTGGGTGTTGAGGTTCTCTGTGGTGATGCCTCTCCAGTGGGTGCTGAGTTTCTCTGTGGTGACCCCTCTCCAGTGGGTGTTGAGGTTCTCTCTGGTGATGCCTCTCCTGTGGGTGTTGAGTTTCTCTGTGGTGTCACCTCTCCAGTGGGTGCTGAGTTTCTCTGTGGTGATGCCTCTCCAGTGGGTGCTGAGATTCTCTGTGGTGACCCCTCTCCTGTGGGTGTTGATGTTCTCTGTGGTGATGCCTCTCCAGTGGGTGTTGAGGTTCTCTGTGGTGATGCCTCTCCAGTGGGTGTTGAGTTTCTCTGTGGTGATGCCTCTCCAGTGGGTGCTGAGTTTCTCTGTGGTGATGCCTCTCCAGTGGGTGCTGAGTTTTTCTGTGGTGACCCCTCTCCAGTGGGTGTTGAGGTTCTCTGTGGTGATGCCTCTCCAGTGGGTGTTGAGTTTCTCTGTGGTGATGCCTCTCCAGTGGGTGCTGAGTTTCTCTGTGGTGATGCCTCTCCAGTGGGTGTTGAGGTTCTCTGTGGTGTCACCTCTCCAGTGGGTGCTGAGTTTCTCTGTGGTGTCACCTCTCCAGTGGGTGTTGAGGTTCTCTGTGGTGACCCCTCTCCAGTGGGTGTTGAGGTTCTCTGTGTTGTCACCTCTCCAGTGGGTGTTGAGGTTCTCTGTGGTGATCCCTCTCCAGTGGGTGCTGAGTTTCTCTGTGGTGATCCCTCTCCAGTGGGTGTTGAGTTTCTCTGTGGTGATCCCTCTCCAGTGGGTGTTGAGGTTCTCTGTGGTGACCCCTCTCCAGTGGGTGTTGAGGTTCTCTGTGGTGACCCCTCTCCAGTGGGTGCTGAGTTTCTCTGTGGTGATGCCTCTCCAGTGGGTGCTGAGTTTCTCTGTGGTGTCACCTCTCCAGTGGGTGCTGAGTTTCTCTGTGGTGACCCCTCTCCAGTGGGTGTTGAGGTTCTCTGTGGTTTCACCTCTCCAGTGGGTGTTGAGGTTCTCTGTGGTGATGCCTCTCCAGTGGGTGTTGAGGTTCTCTGTGGTGACCCCTCTCCAGTGGGTGTTGAGGTTCTCTGTGGTGTTCCCTCTCCAGTGGGTGCTGGGTTTCTCTGTGGTGTTGCCTCTCCAGTGGGTGTTGAGGTTCTCTGTGGTGTCACCTCTCCAGTGGGTCCTGACGTTCTAGGTGGTGACCCCTCTCCAGTGGGTGTTGAGGTTCTCTGTGGTGATGCCTCTCCAGTGGGTGCTGAGTTTCACTGTGGTGACCCCTCTCCAGTGTCTGCTAAGTTTCTCTGTGGTGATGCCTCTCCAGTGGGTGCTGAGTTTCACTGTGGTGATCCCTCTCCAGTGGGTGCTGAGTTTCTCTGTGGTGAAGCCTCTCAGTGGGTGCTGAGTTTCTCTGTGGTGATGCCTCTCCAGTGGGTGTTGAGGTTCTCTGTGGTGACCCCACTCCAGTGGCTGTTGAGTTTCTCTGTGGTGATGCCTCTCCAGTGGGTGCTGAGTTTCACTGTGGTGACCCCTCTCCAGTGTCTGCTAAGTTTCTCTGTGGTGATGCCTCTCCAGTGGGTGCTGGGTTTCACTGTGGTGATCCCTCTCCAGTGGGTGCTGAGTTTCTCTTTGGTGATGCCTCTCCAGTGTGTGTTGAGGTTCTCTTTGGTGACACCTCTCCAGTGGGTGCTGAGTTTCTCTGCGGTGATGCCTCTCCAGTGGGTGCTGAGTTTCTCTGTGGTGATGCCTCTCCAGTGGGTGTTGAGGTTCTCTGTGGTGACCCCTCTCCAGTGGGTGCTGAGTTTCTCTGTGGTGATGCCTCTCCAGTGGGTGTTGAGGTTATCTGTGGTTTCACCTCTCCAGTGGGTGTCGAGGTTCTCTGTGGTGATGCCTCTCCAGTGGGTGCTGAGTTTCTCTGTGGTGATGCCTCTCCAGTGGGTGCTGGGTTTCACTGTGGTGATCCCTCTCCAGTGGGTGCTGAGTTTCTCTTTGGTGATGCCTCTCCAGTGTGTGTTGAGGTTCTCTTTGGTGACACCTCTCCAGTGGGTGCTGAGTTTCTCTGCGGTGATGCCTCTCCAGTGGGTGCTGAGTTTCTCTGTGGTGATGCCTCTCCAGTGGGTGTTGAGGTTCTCTGTGGTGACCCCTCTCCAGTGGGTGCTGAGTTTCTCTGTGGTGATGCCTCTCCAGTGGGTGTTGAGGTTATCTGTGGTTTCACCTCTCCAGTGGGTGTCGAGGTTCTCTGTGGTGATGCCTCTCCAGTGGGTGCTGAGTTTCTCTGTGGTGATGCATCTCCAGTGGGTGCTGAGTTTCTCTGTGGTGATGCCTCTCCAGTGGGTGTTGAGGTTCTCTGTGGTGTCACCTCTCTAGTGGGTGCTGAGTTTCTCTGTGGTGTCACCTCTCCAGTGGGCGTTGAGGTTCTCTGTGTTGACCCCTCTCCAGTGGGTGTTGAGGTTCTCTGTGTTGTCACCTCTCCAGTGGGTGTTGAGGTTCTCTGTGGTGATCCCTCTCCAGTGGGTGCTGAGTTTCTCTGTGCTGATCCCTCTCCAGTGGGTGCTGAGTTTCTCTGTGGTGATCCCTCTCCAGTGGGTGTTGAGGTTCTCTGTGGTGACCCCTCTCCAGTGGGTGTTGAGGTTCTCTGTGGTGACCCCTCTCCAGTGGGTGCTGAGTTTCTCTGTGGTGATGCCTCTCCAGTGGGTGCTGAGTTTCTCTGTGGTGATGCCTCTCCAGTGGGTGTTGAGGTTCTCTGTGGTGTCACCTCTCCAGTGGGTGCTGAGTTTCTCAGTGGTGATGCCTCTCCAGTGGGTGTTGAGGTTCTCTGTGGTGATGCCTCTCCAGTGGGTGCTGAGTTTCTCTGTGGTGTCACCTCTCCAGTGGGTGTTGAGGTTCTCTGTGGTGTCACCTCTCCAGTGGGTGCTGAGTTTCTCTGTGGTGACCCCTCTCCAGTGGGTGTTCAGGTTCTCTGTGTTGTCACCTCTCCAGTGGGTGCTGAGGTTCTCTGTGGTGATCCCTCTCCAGTGGGTGCTGAGTTTCTCTGTGGTGATCCCTCTCCAGTGGGTGTTGAGTTTCTCTGTGGTGATCCCTCTCCAGTGGGTGTTGAGGTTCTCTGTGGTGACCCCTATCCAGTGGGTGTTGAGGTTCTCTGTGGTGACCCATCTCCAGTGGGTGCTGAGTTTCTCTGTGGTGACCCCTCTCCAGTGGGTGCTGAGTTTCTCTGTGGTGACCCCTCTCCAGTGGGTGTTGAGGTTCTCTGTGGTGATGCCTCTCCAGTGGGTGTTGAGGTTCTCTGTGGTGATGCCTCTCCAGTGGGTGTTGAGGTTCTCTGTGGTGACCCCTCTCCAGTGGGTGTTGTGGTTCTCTGTGGTGTTCTCTCTCCAGTGGGTGTTGTTGTTCTCTGTGGTGAGGCTCTCCAGTGGGTGTTGAGGTTCTCTGTTTTGTCACCTCTCCAGTGGGTCCTGACGTTCTCTGTGGTGACCCCTCTCCAGTGGGAGCTGAGGTTCTCTCTGGTGACCCCTCTCCAGTGGGTGTTGAGGGTCTCTGTGGTGATTCCTCTCCATTGGGAGCTGAGGTTCTCTGTGGTGATCCCTCTCCAGTGGGTGTTGAGGTTCTCTGTGGTGAAGCCTCTCCAGTGGGTGTTGAGGTTCTCTGTGGTGATGCCTCTCCAGTGGGTGCTGAGTTTCTCTGTGGTGATGCCTCTCCAGTGGGTGTTGAGGATCTCTGTGGTGACCCCTCTCCAGTGGGAGTTGAGGTTCTCTGTGGTGATCCCTCTCCAGTGGGTGCTGAGTTTCTCTGTGGTGATGCCTCTCCAGTGGGTGCTGAGTTTCACTGTGGTGACCCCTTTCCAGTGTCTGCTAAGTTTCTCTGTGGTGATGCCTCTCCAGTGGGTGCTGAGTTTCACTGTGGTGATCCCTCTCCAGTGGGTGCTGAGTTTCTCTGTGGTGAAGCCTCTCAGTGGGTGCTGAGTTTCTCTGTGGTGATGCCTCTCCAGTGGGTGTTGAGGTTCTCTGTGGTGACCCCTCTCCAGTGGGTGTTGAGTTTCTCTGTGGTAATGCCTCTCCAGTGGGTGCTGAGTTTCACTGTGGTGACCCCTCTCCAGTGTCTGCTAAGTTTCTCTGTGGTGATGCCTCTCCAGTGGGTGCTGAGTTTCACTGTGGTGATCCCTCTCCAGTGGGTGCTGAGTTTCTCTGTGGTGATGCCTCTCCAGTGGGTGCTGAGTTTCTCTGTGGTGATGCCTCTCCAGTGTGTATTGAGGTTCTCTTTGGTGACACCTCTCCAGTGGGTGCTGAGTTTCTCTGCGGTGATGCCTCTCCAGTGGGTGCTGAGTTTCTCTGTGGTGATGCCTCTCCAGTGGGTGTTGAGGTTCTCTGTGGTGACCCCTCTCCAGTGGGTGCTGAGTTTCTCTGTGGTGATGCCTCTCCAGTGGGTGTTGAGGTTCTCTGTGGTTTCACCTCTCCAGTGGGTGTCGAGGTTCTCTGTGGTGATGCCTCTCCAGTGGGTGCTGAGTTCCTCTGTGGTGATGCCTCTCCAGTGGGTGCTGAGTTTCTCTGTGGTGATGCCTCTCCAGTGGGTGTTGAGGTTCTCTGTGGTGTCACCTCTCTAGTGGGTGCTGAGTTTCTCTGTGTTGTCACCTCTCCAGTGGGCGTTGAGGTTCTCTGTGGTGATCCCTCTCAAGTGGGTGTTGAGGTTCTCTGTGTTGTCACCTCTCCAGTGGGTGTTGAGGTTCTCTGTGGTGACCCCTCTCCAGTGGGTGTTGAGGTTCTCTGTGGTGACCCCTCTCCAGTGGGTGCTGAGTTTCTCTGTGGTGATGCCTCTCCAGTGGGTGCTGAGTTTCTCTGTGGTGTCACCTCTCCAGTGGGTGCTGAGTTTCTCTGTGGTGACCCCTCTCCAGTGGGTGTTGAGGTTCTCTGTGGTGCCACCTCTCCAGTGGGTGTTGAGTTTCTCTGTGGTGATGCCTCTCCATTGGGTGTTGAGGTTCTCTGTGGTGATGCCTCTCCAGTGGGTGCTGAGTTTCTCTGTGGTGATGCCTCTCCAGTGGGTGCCTAGTTTCTCTGTGGTGACCCCTCTCCAGTGGGTGTTGAGGTTCTCTGTGGTGTCACCTCTCCAGTGGGTCCTGACGTTCTCTGTGGTGAACCCTCTCCAGTGGGAGCTGAGGTTCTCTGTGGTGATGCCTCTCCAGTGGGTGCTGAGTTTCTCTGTGTTGATGCCTCTCCAGTGGGTGCTGAGTTTCTCTGTGGTGAAGCCTCTCCAGTGGGTGCTGAGTTTCTCTGTGGTGACCCCTCTCCAGTGGGTGCTGTGTTTCTCTGTGGTGACCCCTCTCCAGTGGGAGCTGAGGTTCTCTGTGGTGATCCCTCTCCAGTGGGTGTTGAGGTTCTCTGTGGTGAAGCCTCTCCAGTGGGTGTTGATGTTCTCTGTGGTGATGCCTCTCCAGTGGGTGCTGAGTTTCTCTGTGGTGATGCCTCTCCAGTGGGTGTTGAGGTTCTCTGTGGTGACCCCTCTCCAGTGGGTGTTGAGGTTCTCTGTGGTGATGCCTCTCCAGTGGGTGCTGAGTTTCACTGTGGTGACCCCTCTCCAGTGTCTGCTAAGT
Source organism: Carcharodon carcharias (assembly GCF_017639515.1). Taxonomy (NCBI): domain Eukaryota; kingdom Metazoa; phylum Chordata; class Chondrichthyes; order Lamniformes; family Lamnidae; genus Carcharodon; species Carcharodon carcharias. The sequence goes on from NW_024471108.1 coordinate 128,134, forward strand.
TTCTCTGTGGTGATGCCTCTCCAGTGGGTGCTGAGTTTCACTGTGGTGATCCCTCTCCAGTGGGTGCTGAGTTTCTCTGTGGTGAAGCCTCTCAGTGGGTGCTGAGTTTCTCTGTGGTGATGCCTCTCCAGTGGGTGTTGAGGTTCTCTGTGGTGACCCCTCTCCAGTGGGTGTTGAGTTTCTCTGTTGTGATGCCTCTCCAGTGAGTGCTGAGTTTCACTGTGGTGACCCCTCTCCAGTGTCTGCTAAGTTTCTCTGTGGTGATGCCTCTCCAGTGGGTGCTGAGTTTCACTGTGGTGATCCCTCTCCAGTGGGTGCTGAGTTTCTCTGTGGTGATGCCTCTCCAGTGTGTGTTGAGGTTCTCTTTGGTGACACCTCTCCAGTGGGTGCTGAGTTTCTCTGCGGTGATGCCTCTCCAGTGGGTGCTGAGTTTCTCTGTGGTGATGCCTCTCCAGTGGGTGTTGAGGTTCTCTGTGGCGACCCCTCTCCAGTGGGTGCTGAGTTTCTCTGTGGTGATGCCTCTCCAGTGGGTGTTGAGGTTCTCTGTGGTTTCACCTCTCCAGTGGGTGTCGAGGTTCTCTGTGGTGATGCCTCTCCAGTGGGTGCTGAGTTTCTCTGTGGTGATGCCTCTCCAGTGGGTGTTGAGGTTCTCTGTGGTGTCACCTCTCTAGTGGGTGCTGAGTTTCTCTGTGATGTCACCTCTCCAGTGGGCGTTGAGGTTCTCTGTGGTGACCCCTCTCCAGTGGCTGTTGAGGTTCTCTGTGTTGTCACCTCTCCAGTGGGTGTTGAGGTTCTCTGTGGTGATCCCTCTCCAGTGGGTGCTGAGTTTCTCTGTGGTGTCACCTCTCCTTTGGGTGCTGAGGTTCTCTGTATTGTCACCTCTCCAGTGGGCGTTGAGGTTCTCTGTGGTGATTCCTCTCCAGTGGGAGCTGAGGTTCTCTGTGGTGATCCCTCTCCAGTGGGTGTTGAGGTTCTCTGTGGTGATTCCTCTCCAGTGGGAGCTGAGGTTCTCTGTGGTGATCCCTCTCCAGTGGGTGCTGAGTTTCTCTGTGGTGAAGCCTCTCCAGTGGGTGTTGAGGTTCTCTGTGGTGATGCCTCTCCAGTGGGTGCTGAGTTTCTCTGTGGTGATGCCTCTCCAGTGGGTGTTGAGGTTCTCTGTTGTGACCCCTCTCCAGTGGGTGTTGAGGTTGTCTGTGGTGATTCCTCTCCAGTGGGTGTTGAGGTTCTCTGTGGTGATGCCTCTCCAGTGGGTGCTGAGTTTCACTGTGGTGACCCCTCTCCAGTGTCTGCTAAGTTTCTCTGTGGTGATGCCTCTCCAGTGGGTGCTGGGTTTCACTGTGGTGATCCCTCTCCAGTGGGTGCTGAGTTTCTCTGTGGTGAAGCCTCTCAGTGGGTGCTGAGTTTCTCTGTGTTGATGCCTCTCCAGTGGGTGTTGAGGTTCTCTGTGGTGACCCCTCTCCAGTGGGTGTTGAGTTTCTCTGTGGTGATGCCTCTCCAGTGGGTGCTGAGTTTCACTGTGGTGACCCCTCTCCAGTGTCTGCTAAGTTTCTCTGTGGTGATGCCTCTCCAGTGGGTGCTGAGTTTCTCTGTGTTGATGCCTTTCCAGTGGGTGTTGAGGTTCTCTGTGGTGACCCCTCTCCAGTGGGTGTTGAGTTTCTCTGTGGTGATGCCTCTCCAGTGGGTGCTGAGTTTCACTGTGGTGACCCCTCTCCAGTGTCTGCTAAGTTTCTCTGTGGTGATGCCTCTCCAGTGGGTGCTGAGTTTCTCTGTGGTGAAGCCTCTCCAGTGGGTGCTGAGGTTCTCTGTGGTGACCCCTCTCCAGTGGGTGATGAGTTTCTCTGTGGTGACCCCTCTCCAGTGGGAGCTGAGGTTCTCTCTGGTGACCCCTCTCCAGTGGGAGCTGAGGTTCTCTGTGGTGATCCCTCTCCAGTGGGTGTTGAGGTTCTCAGTGGTGAAGCCTCTCCTGTGGGCGTTGAGGTTCTCTGTGTTGTCACCTCTCCAGTGGGTGTTGAGTTTCTCTGTGGTGATCCCTCTCCAGTGGGTGCTGAGTTTCTCTGTGGTGATGCCTCTCCAGTGGGTGCTGAGTTTCTCTGTGGTGATGCCTCTCCAGTGGGTGCTGAGTTTCTCTGTGGTGACACCTCTCCAGTGGGTGCTGAGTTTCTCTGCGGTGATGCCTCTCCAGTGGGTGCTGAGTTTCTCTGTGGTGATGCCTCTCCAGTGGGTGTTGAGGTTCTCTGTGGTGATCCCTCTCCAGTGGGTATTGAGGGTCTCTGTGGTGATCCCTCTCCAGTGGGTGTTGAGGTTCTCTGTGGTGATCCCTCTCCAGTGGGTGTTGAGGTTCTCTGTGGTGAAGCCTCTCCAGTGGGTGTTGAGGTTCTCTGTGGTGATGCCTCTCCAGTGGGTGCTGAGTTTCTCTGTGGTGATGCCTCTCCAGTGGGTGTTGAGGTTCTCTGTTGTGACCCCTCTCCAGTGGGTGTTGAGGTTCTCTGTGGTGATTCCTCTCCAGTGGGTGCTGCGTTTCACTGTGGTGACCCCTCTCCAGTGTCTGCTAAGTTTCTCTGTGGTGATGCCTCTCCAGTGGGTGCTGAGTTTCTCTGTGTTGATGCCTCTCCAGTGTGTGTTGAGGTTCTCTGTGGTGACACCTCTCCAGTGGGTGCTGAGTTTCTCTGTGGTGATGCCTCTCCAGTGGGTGTTGAGGTTCTCTGTGGTGACCCCTCTCCAGTGGGTGCTGAGTTTCTCTGTGGTGATGCCTCTCCAGTGGGTGTTGAGGTTCTCTGTGGTTTCACCTCTCCAGTGGGTGTCGAGGTTCTCTGTGGTGATGCCTCTCCAGTGGGTGCTGAGTTTCTCTGTGGTGATGCCTCTCCAGTGGGTGCTGAGTTTCTCTGTGGTGAAGCCTCTCCAGTGGGTGCTGAGGTTCTCTGTGGTGACCCCTCTCCAGTGGGTGCTGAGTTTCTCTGTGGTGACACCTCTCCAGTGGGTGCTGAGTTTCTCTGTGGTGACACCTCTCCAGTGGGTGCTGAGTTTCTCTGTGGTGATGCCTCTCCAGTGGGTGTTGAGGTTCTCTGTGGTGAAGCCTCTCCAGTGGGTGTTGAGTTTCTCTGTGGTGATGCCTCTCCAGTGGGTGCTGAGTTTCTCTGTGGTGATGCCTCTCCAGTGGGTGCTGAGTTTCTCTGTGGTGATGCCTCTCCAGTGGGTGCTGAGTTTCTCTGTGGTGATGCCTCTGCAGTGGGTGTTGAGCTTTTCTATGGTGACCCCTCTCCAGTGGGTTTTGAGTTTCTCTGTGGTGATGCCTCTCCAGTGGGTGTTGAGCTTCTCTATGGTGACCCCTCTCCAGTGGGTGCTGAGGTTCTCTGTGGTGACCCCTCTCCAGTGGGTGCTGAGGTTCTCTGTGGTGACCCCTCTCCAGTGGGTGTTGAGTTTCTCTGTGGTGATGCCTCTCCAGTGGGTGTTGAGGTTCTCTGTGGTGATCCCTCTCCAGTGGGTGCTGAGTTTCTCTGTGGTGATGCCTCTCCAGTGGGTGTTGAGGTTCTCTGTGGTGATGCCTCTCCAGTGGGTGTTGAGTTTCTCTGTGGTGATGCCTCTCCAGTGGGTGCTGAGTTTCTCTGTGGTGATACCTCTCCAGTGGGTGTTGAGGTTCTCTGTGGTGAAGCCTCTCCAGTGGGTGCTGAGGTAGTTTGGAAGTTGGTTGGGCCATAATTCGAGGACATTCAAATGTTTTACCCTTGAAGACAGAGAAGAGATCTCCTTGAGCCTGTTCGCAACCAAGTCATTCATCCCAGTCGATCTCGTTATATAGGAAGAGGTGAGAAGTGTGGGGAGATCGTTCAGCCTCTTCCAGCTGTAACACAGGAAAATGATCCCCTATTCAGCCCCGGTCGAGCCTCTTCCACAATCTCCCGATGGAGCCATTGAATTCCATGGAGCCGGTGACCCAGGAATGGGAGGAGACCCTTTCACCCCCCTCTATCCTGATCCACAGGGACAGGGGGGAAATCATTCCGGTCTCGGGCCTTTGCAAAAGTCGGTTCTATCTTCATTTTGTTTTCTTCCTTATTTCCTTCCCTCCTTCACTATTTCCTTCCTTACTCCCTTCATTCCTTCCCTCAGCCCCCACCACACCTCCACGCCTTCCCCACTCGCCTATTCTCTTCATTACCTTAACTCTCCCTTCATCATCGTGCTTGGGCCCTAGGAAGCAGTGTCTTATCGACCATGAAACGGAACACACCCTCATTCCATCCCTAATCGAGCCTAATCAGCCAGAGCATCGTGTTCTAGCCAAACAAAGGGCGCGCAAGTTGAGCAGCCGTGAGCTGTTGACTGATCTCTCTCCAAAACAGTCTGAATCCTCAAGGCACCTGCTCGGGAGCAGTGAGATTGAGAGTTCCAGCGCCTTGTTCTCAATCGACGGGGGAATGCAACGTTTCTACCAATTGTTCTCCAGGTGGAGTAGAGGTATGAGAAAATTGGCTTAAATATTTCTAGAAGGCATATTTAGTTCAGGCCAGAGGCAGATTGTTGAGCACAGTTGGCCTATCAGTTGTGCAGGATAAAAATTATATAAAGGTACTGGAGGAAATGCGAAGGGTTTACACCGATGGCACCATCCTCCGAAAGGCGATACAGGTCGGGAATATTTGAACAAGCAGGCGTTCTGTTCTCAGGTAAAGGGGAGGCAGATGGTGACAGGGCTAAGATGATGAAATGGTGAGAGAGTCTACACGTGGAGTAGTTGTGGGCGAGTCTGTAATTAGTGAACATGAAGATAAGAAATCATCTGATAAATCATTGGGGGAATTCAGTAGTAAAATCTGTTTGTTTAAGAGCACAGACTGGAGAGAATGTGGAACTCATTAGAACAGGGAGTGGGGTGGGGCAAACAGGATAATGACATTGAAACGAGTGGCTGGATAAACCTGTAAGGGAGAAGGGAATAGCATGGTCATGTTTTTAGCTAATATTATTATTTCATGGGATGTCAGCATCGCTGGAAAACAGCAGCATTTGTTGAGTGCTGTAGCGAAGGAGGGACACAGGAGCCTAGGGAGGACCAGACATATCGATATAGCCCCAAATAGCAATTCCCTTGCTGCAAATATTTGATAATACTCCATGACATCGATTCCCGTAACACCGGAGGTATCGGTGCGGGGGTGTAATATAATGCATATGTATCTATCAGCTTGTCACAAGTATTAACGGATAGGTGGTAATAGACAGGATGGAGGAGGGATTATTCCACGACACTTATCAGAGAAAGCTCAAGAGCAATTTACTTTCCTGTTTCAGTGGACTAAATAAGCGGATACTGGAAGCATGCAAAGCAAAATGAGTCAGTACTGAGGGAGTGCTGCACTGTCAGAGGGTCAGTATTGAGGGAGTGCTACACTGTCAGAGGGTCAGTACTGAGGGAGAGCTGCACTGTCAGAGGGTCAGTACTGAGGGAGTGCTGCACTGTCAGAGGGTCTGTACTGAGGGAGTGCTGCACTGTCAGAGGGTCTGTACTGAGGGAGTGCTGCACTGTCAGAGGGTCAGTACTGAGGGAGTGCTGCACTGTCAGAGGGTCAGTACTGAGGGAGTGCTGCACTGTCAGAGGGTCAGTACTGAGGGAGTGCTGCACTGTCAGAGGGTCAGTACTGAGGGAGTGCTGCACTGTTGGAGGATCAGTACTGAGGGAGTGCTGCACTTTCGGAGGGTCAGCACCGAGGGAGTGCTGCACTGTTGGAGGTTCAGTAATGAGAAAGAGCTGCACAGTCGGAGGGTTAGTACTGAGGGAGTGTTGCACTCTCAGAGGGTCAGTACTGAGGGAGCGCTGCACTGTCAGAGGGTCAGTACTGAGGGAGTGCTGCACTTTCGGAGGGTCAGCACTGAGGGAGCGCCGCACTGTCGGAGGGTCAGTACTGAGGGAGTGCTGCACTGTTGGAGGTTCAGTATTGAGAAAGAGCTGCACAGTCAGAGGGTCAGTACTGAGGGAGTGTTGCACTCTCAGAGGGTCAGTACTGAGGGAGCGCTGCACTGTCAGAGGGTCAGTACTGAGGGTGTGCAGCACAGTCAAGGGTCAGTACTGAGGGAGTGCTGCACTGTCAGAGTGTCAGCACCGCGGCAGTGCTGCACAATAAGAGGGTCAGTACTGAGGGAGTGCTGCACTGTTGGAGGGTGAGTACTGAGGGAGTGCTGCACAGTCGGAGGGTCAGTACTGAGGGAGTGCTGCAAAGTCGGAGGGTCAGTACTGAGGCAGTGCTGCACTGTCAGAGGGTCAGTACTGAGGGAGTGCTGCACAGTCGGAGGGTCAGTACTGAGGGAGTGCTGCACTGTCAAAGGGTCAGTACTGAGGGAGTGCTGCACTGTCAAAGGGTCAGTACTGAGGGAGTGCTCCACTGTCAGAGGGTCAGTACTGAGGGAGTGCTGCACTGTCAGAGGGTCAGTACTGAGGGAGTGCTGCACTGTCAGAGGGTCAGTACTGAGGGAGTGCTGCAATGTCGGAGGGTCAGTACGGAGGGAGTGCTGCACTGTCGGAGGGTCAGTACTGAGGGAGTGCTGCACTGTTGGAGGGTCAGTACTGAGGGAGTGCTGCACTGTTGGAGGATCAGTACTGAGGGAGTGCTGCACTTTCGGAGGGTCAGCACTGAGGGTGCGCCGCACTGTCGGAGGGTCAATACTGAGGGAGTGCTGCACTCTCAGAGGGTCAGTACTGAGGGAGTGCTGCACTGTCAGAGGGTCAGTACTGAGGGAGTGCAGCACAGTCAAGGGTCAGTACTGAGGGAGTGCTGCACTGTCAGAGAGTCAGCACCGCAGCAGTGCTGCACAATAAGAGGGTCAGTACTGAGGGAGTGCTGCACTATTGGAGGGTCAGTACTGAGGTAGTGTTGCACTGTCGGAGGGTAAGTGCTGAGGGAGTGCCGCACTGTCAGAGGGACAGTACTGAGGGAGTGCTGCACTGTTGGAGGGTCAGTACTGAGGGAGCGCATCACAGTCCGAGGGTCAGTACTGAGGGAGAGCCGCACTATAAGAGGGTCAATACTAAGGGAGTGCTGCACTGTCAGAGGGTCAGTACTGAGGGAGTGATGCACTGTCAGAAGGTCAGTACTGAGGGAGTGCTGCACTGTCAGAGGGTCAGTACTGAGGGAGTGCCGCACTGTCGGAAGGTCAGTAATGAGGGAGTGCCGCACTGTCGGAGGGTCGGTATTGAGGGAGTGCTGCACTGTCGGAGGGTCAGCACTGAGGGAGTGCTGCACTGTCGGAGGGTCAGCACTGAGGGAATGCGGCACTGTCAGAGGGTCAGCACTGAGGGAGTGCGGCACTGTCAGAGGGTCAGCACTGAGGGAGTGCTGCACTGTTGGAGGGACAGTACTGAGTGAGTGCCGCACTGTCAGATGGTCAGTACTGAGGGAGTGCTGCACTGTCGGAGGGTCAGCACTGAGGGAGTTCTGCACTATCGGAGGGTCAGCACTGAGGGAGTGCTGCACTGTCAGAGGGTCAGTACTGAGGGAGTGCTGCACCGTCGGTGGGTCAGTACTGAGGGAGTGCTGCACTGTCAGAGGGTTAGTAATGAGAGAGTGCTGCACTGTCGGAGGGTCAGTACTGAGCGAGTGCTGCACAGTCAGAGGGTCAGTACTGAGGGAGTGCTGCACAGTCAGAGGGTCAGTACTGAGGGAGTGCTGCACTGTCAGAGGGTCAGTACTGAGGGAGTGCTGCACTGTCAGAGGGTCAGTACTGAGGGAGTGCTGCACTGTCAGAGGGTCAGTACTGAGGGAGTGCTGCACTGTCAGAGGGTCAGTACTGAGGGAGAGCTGCACCGTCGGTGGGTCAGTACTGAGGGAGTGCTGCGCTGTCAGAGGGTCAGTACTGAAGGAGTGCTACACTGTCAGAGGGTCAGTACTGAGGGAGTGCTACACTGTCAGAGGGTCAGTACTGAGGGAGTGCTGCACTGTCAGAGGGTCAGTACTGAGGGAGCGCCGCACTGTCGGATGGTCAGTATGAGGGAGCCCTGCACTGTCGGAGGGTCAGCACTGAGGGAGTGCTGCACTGTCGGAGGCTCAGCACTGAGGGAGTGCTGCATGATGAAATGGTCAGCATCGAAGGGGCTTTCCAATGTTGCAGAGTTAATACTGAGGTTCCGCTGTATTCCGTGAATCTATAATGTGGAGATGCTGCACTCTCCAACGTACTGAGTGAACCCTACACTTTCTTCTGACTGCAACCTGAAGCAGATCTTCCAGAATCGAAGCAACGTATAAATGGTGTGGGGCATACGCTGTTGGAAAGGCAAAAGGAGAGTACAGACAAAAAATGCAAGACAAGAGATATCAAATAACTAAGGAGCAAAGCAAGAAGAGCCATGGGGAGGGACAGTGGTTGCAGCGATGCTCCTGGCTGAGTTTTAATGACAAAATAATGAAAAACCCCAGCCAAAAAAGCAAAAAAAAACATGAAAACAAAGATCCGAACTGGCACGAGGCAACAGAAACAAGAGGACGAAATGGTGGGGGTGGGGGTTTCATAATCTGCAGCTGTTGAATTCAAAGCTGAGCCCAAATGGCTATAAAGCCCCAGGTCAGAGGGTGAGCTGCTGCACCCCAGCCTTGCTTTGAGCTTTATTGGAACATCACGGCAAAGCAAGATCCCAAAGGCAGGCACGTGGGCAAGGCGGGGAATTAGAATGGCGGGCAGAGTGAAAGCTTGCAGACTGAGCAGAACTGCCCCACAAAGTGGCCACTCTATGTTTGCCCCCCCAGTTTCAGCAGACCGTGTGGTGAGCAACCAACGCGGTCACTAAACTGAAAAGAGTACCACCCGCTGTTTCACCAGGAGGGGGTGTTGGACGATGAGGAAGAGAGTGGGGGGGGGATGCGCGGTGAAAGGGCTGGTGCTGAAGCTGGGGCAGTTGCAAGGCAAGTTGCCTTTGGAAGGGGACAGTGTGCCACAGGAGTTCGAGGAGTCGGCCAGGGTGTTGCAGAGAGAACGCTGATAGAGAAGCGGAGGGGAAGTTGTGTTTGGCTTAGGGGCTGTGCTTAGGCTGGTTGAAATGGGTCAAGGCGTTGACTTGAATGTGAATTGTAATGGGTTGGGGAGTGAGGAGGACAGAAATCTGGCCACAGTTCTCGGGGAGAGAGGGAAAGGATTAAGAGAACATGTGTGTGAAATGAGTCAGGCATGAGTGAGAGCCTCCTCAAATGCAGTGAGTCAGGAGCGATCCTCGGTAGAGGAAAAGGAAGACATATGTGAAGCAATGTTGTGGAAGTTTGCAGAGTCGGAAATGATGCAAGCGAGACAGGAAAGGGGAGAATCGATTGGAGTCCTTACAGTAGGATGTGTGTGAGGAAGTGCAGCCACAGTCAGTGAAGATGTGGAAGTGTGTGGGCCCATGGTGATTTTTAGCAGACAGACTATCCCCCCGAAATGGAGGCATAGAAGGTGAGGAAGTGAAGTGAATTGTGGAAAGTGAAGTAGATGGAGGGGTGGAAACTGGAAGGAAAGCTGATGAAGGTTTCTCATTCTGCATGAGGGCAGGAAACACCACCGATGTGTACTGGGGGGGGGTAAAAGCCGAGGTAGGAGGCAGAGTAGGGCTGGGAAAGGGAACGTCCCACATAACCCACAAAGAGACAGGTATAATTGGGATTTACCATAACAACACCTTTTATTTAGAGGAAGTGAGATGTACTAATGGAGGCAATGCTCAATTCCAGAACAAGTTCAGCCAAGGCTCTGATCTCAATCCTTTCCCTCTCTCCAAAAACCACGACCCCCGATTTCCATTCTCCCTGCTTCCCAACCCACTCGATTTCAGATTGAAAGGAACGTCGTGGGCCAGCGCTGTTGAAAGGGGAGTGATTGAGTCGCTGTCCAAGGGAGAATCAGAGAGCACTCTGAGCATTCTGCTAGGATATTGGGGTGTAGAGGTATTGGATGCCCACAGTGGACTGGTGACCTGGAAGACCTTCGTATTGTCCAAGTGACATCACAAGAGGCACGGATGTGGGTGTGGAGAGGCTGGACAAGTGGAGAAAAGATTGAGTGAACATAGGAAGCAGTAAGTTCAGGTCTGCAGGAGCAGGCTGAAGATGGGGCTACCAGGGGACTCCTGTTTGTGGATTATAGAAAGGAGATGGAAGCGAGCTGTTGGGCATTGGCCAACTATGAGTTGCAAAGCTGTGGAGGAAAGGCCTCCAGTGGAACTAAAGTCAGCGGCAGTGCTGAAAGCAATGGCTTGATGCTCCGTGGTGGGGTCATGGTTCGGAGCAGATAGGAAGGAGTGCCTGAGAGCTGACATTCATCCTCTGCATGTAGAGGTCTGTACAGCGTACACCGATAGCAGCAACTTCTCAGCAGTTCTGATAGAAAGAGTATTGAACATTATTCTCAACAGACGTAGATGCCACAGTGCAGAATGTGCTACACATCGCTGCATGGTGTGTACTACATTGAGGATGTTACCCTGGTAGCTTTTTCATTCAAAGCAGAAACCCCCCTTCATATCACCGCCAACCATACCTGCCCGCCCAGATTTCTTAAAACAAGAATCACGGTTTTGCAACTGGAGTGAGCTGGTTCTCTCCAGCGTTCCCACACCGAGCGCCCAAGTGAAATGGAATAGGTCCCCAGTTGCCATCCACACTCTCAACACATGGGGCGCTAGAGCAGGAAATGGCTGACTGGTGGAAACTGAGGACACTGCGGGGAAACCTGTCATTGAAGCCAAGCGACCCATAGGGACTCGAGCAAGAAACCTCTGAATGCACCGGGAGACGCCGGAAACAATTGCCAACAGGCTGTCAGGGCGGTGCAGCCTAGAGCTGACCAGAATGACTGCTGGTTACAACTCAGCCAGAACACCCAGGTGTCCTACCACACGGGGAATGGCAAGGGGCATACATGACGCTATCAGAAAGGGAACAGGTCACTCGGTGAAGAAAGCTGCTCAGTTCAAAAGAGAGGCGGGGGAGGTCATCGCCGACTGCAATAAGCTGCTGGTGAGATGGGTGTCACATTGGGTGGTACTCTAGGGAGAAGACTGTTACCGAGGAAGCGCCAGGCATCCGGCAGAGGTCCTGCCTGTCATGGCAGAGTGAAATTCGAATGAGCATTGGAGGGGTTTCTGAAAGCTGTAGAATCACCAGCAATTATGGGCAGAGCTCCAGGGGCTGATGATATACCATCTTGAAATCATCAAGCACAGGACATTAGCTCTCCTACAGCATCTGCATGAAGTGGACTGGAGCGAGCCGGCAGCTCCCCAGGTATATGTGTGTTGCAAAGATGCACAGGAACAAGGCAGCAAATCTAACAATGATAGAGGAGTCACCCGGCTGGGCAAGGTAGGCAAGGCATCAGACTGCAGGATTTGGCTGAGAACATCTACCTCGAATCCCAGTGTGACATCCTCAGTGGAAGACCTCCAGCTGACATGACCTCTCAGTCAGGCAGCAGCAAGAGAAATGCCGTGACCACGGAGACCACGACACATTCCATTCAGGCAGCTCACCAAGCCTTTCGACCCATGTGCAGAGTGGCAGTCTGTTTAGGGTGCTGGAGAGAACTGGCTGTCACCAAAGATTCTGGATGCGATCTTCTCTTCCCATAGCAACATACTAGGTAAACTCAGCTGTGACAACTGGACATTGGAACCCTTTAAGATCCACAGTGTTTCAGGCAGAGCCACGAGCAGCTCCAGCAGTTTTTGACCTGTTCATTTTCTAGCTGCTGTCATGTGCTGACAGGTCACCTACAGATGGGGGTCCACTTACCAATCAGAACAAATGGGAAACCATGTGCTCGTCTGAGATCCAAGGCACCAAGCCCTCAACAGGGAGTTACTCACGGCTGACATCCCACACTTACAATCCATACTGAGGAACAGCAGCAGTGTGACACAGGCAGAGCCGCTCACACCTGTAAACAATTCCGCTTGTCTATCAGCAACAGGAAGAAACATGTCCTGGCCTATGAAGTTGCCATGTCACCATTGATAGCTCCTCATACCTAGGCTCCACAATCACCAGCAATCTGTCACTTCATGTCCAAACCAGCGCACACACTGCAGAAGCTCTAACTGTGATGAAACAGTGTAAGATATTGTGAGGTAACATCAACCTTACCAAGAACTTTGTCAAAGCCGCATTAGCAGGCTTGCTCCAATCTACACGGTGAGACCTGAGCACCATGGGCTAGGCAGGAGGACAGGCTCTCTCAGGCATCTCCTGAGCATCTCTCACCAGGGGAAAGGTCACCATGTCAGCCACTTCCATCAGCGCACACTCATTACTAATCCATGGATACCCTGGGCAAGCCCCTCCACCTTCACCGGATGGGGAGGAGGTTGTACACTCAACGCCCTTCCTGCACAGTCAGTTGGACACTGGGTCACCACATCTTGGCCATTCACACCTCTGCTACGAAGACACTTGCAAAGCCAGACCTGAAGCTGGAGGGTGTGGACGTTGCATACAGGAGGATGGTCTGTGGCCTGTGGAGGAGGGACTGTTTGGGTTCTCTGAGCTCAGGCTGTCTCTGGCCTGTGGAGGTGGGACTGTTTGGGTTCTCTGAGCTCAGGCTGTCTCTGGCCTGTGGAGGTGGGACTGTTTGGGTTATCTTAGCTCAGGTTGTCTCTGGCCTGTGGAGATGGGACTGTTTGGGTTCTCTTAGCTCAGGTTGTCTCTGGCCTATGGAGGAGAGACTGTTTGGGTTCTCTTAGCTCAGGTCGTCTCTGGCCTGTTGAGATGGGACTGTTTGGGTTCTCTTAGCTCAGGTTGTCTCTGGCCTGTTGAGATGGGACTGTTTGGGTTCTCTTAGCTCAGGTTGTCTCTGGCCTGTGGAGGTGGGACTGTTTGGGTTCTCTTAGCTCAGCTTGTCTCTGGCCTGTGGAGGTGGGACTGTTTGGGTTCTCTTAGCTCAGGTTGTCTCTGGCCTGTTGAGATGGGACTGTTTGGGTTCTCTTAGCTCAGGTTGTCTCTGGCCTGTTGAGATGGGACTGTTTGGGTTCTCTTAGCTCAGGTTGTCTCTGGCCTGTTGAGATGGGACTGTTTGGGTTCTCTTAGCTCAGGTTGTCTCTGGCCTGTTGAGATGGGACTGTTTGGGTTCTCTTAGCTCAGGTTGTCTCTGGCCTGTGGAGATGGGACTGTTTGGGTTCTCTTAGCTCAGGTTGTCTCTGGCCTGTGGAGATGGGACTGTTTGGGTTCTCTTAGCTCAGGTTTTCTCTGGCCTGTGGAGGAGAGACTGTTTGGGTTCTCTTAGCTCAGGTTGTCTCTGGCCTGTGGAGATGGGACTGTTTGGGTTGTCTTACCTCATTTCTCCCCAGTGGATTTGGGGCCAGGCTGCTTAGCCCTCGCCCTTGGATCCCTCCTTTCTTTCTCTCTGCCTCCTCGGTTCCACATTATGTGCACAAACAGAAATTTCCTCCATCTGTGGAGATGACCGAGGAGAGCCGGAGGCCACAGTTAATGGTTCACATTCCGCACCCACTGCCTTCATTGTCCGCAAACGGCAGCGGAGGTGGAGAACCCAGGTCTGGGCTCTTGAGCCACACCGAGCGATGCTGGACAGAGGGTTGACCCGACACGGCCACAAACCATTTCCCGCACATCCATATCCTCACCTGAAACATTGAATCATTCACATCATTGACTGTTTGAATGTTCCCCAAGACTGAACGGGGTTTGTTTGGGGGGAATGGCGGGGGAGGAGGGAGGAGTGTGGGGAGGGGGGAGTGGGTAGTGTGGGAGGGAGTGGGGGGAGTGGCCGGTGGGTGGGGGAGTGGTGGAAGTGGGAAGGGGGGGTGGGAGAGTGGGGAGGGGGAGTGGCGGGGGTGTGGGGGGAGTGGGGAGTGGGTTTGGTGGGGAGAGGGGAGTGGGGGGAATGTGGGAGGGAGGAATGGGGGTGAGGGGGGAGTGGGGGAGGGAGTGACTGGAGGGGGTGGGGGGAGTGGGGGGAGTGGGGAGTGTGGGAGGGAGTGGGGAGTGTGGGAGGGAGTGGGGAGTGGGGGGTGTGGGGAGTGTGGGAGGGAGTGGAGGGAGTGGGGAGTGTGGGAGGGAGTGGGGAGTGGGGGGTGTGGGGAGTGTGGGAGGGAGTGGAGGGAGTGGGGAGTGTGGGAGGGAGTGGGGGGAGTGGGGAGTGTGGGAGGGAGTGGGGGGAGTGGGGAGTGTGGGAGGGAGTGGGGAGTGTGGGAGGGAGTGGGGAGTGTGGGAGGGAGTGGGGAGTGTGGGAGGGAGTGGGGAGTGTGGGAGGGAGTGGGGAGTGTGGGAGGGAGTGGGGAGTGGGGAGTGTGGGAGGGAGTGGGGAGTGTGGGAGGGAGTGGGGAGTGTGGGAGGGAGTGTGGGAGGGAGTGGGGAGTGTGGGGGGGGAGTGGGGAGTGTGGGAGGGA